>NC_051159.1:307849-344400 GCF_013339745.2 Dermacentor silvarum
GAGTATTGAAATCACCTGTAGTGATCATTTTATAATTATGAAGTCTGTTTTTGGCTATGTATTCTGTAATATGGGAAAATACATTTCAGAACCAGGCGGTCGATAAACAGCGCCCACTACTGTCACAATACCAGAAACCTTTATGCGGCACCAAACAAACTTAGCATTCGGAAGTTCTGGGAGTACTAAAAATTCAATGCCTTTTTTAATAAAAAGAGCTACGCCCCCACCTTTACCAACTTGCCTGTCGTTTCTGAGGACCGAATAAGCTGGAGGCTAAATTTCCGAATCCGATATGGAGTTGCTTGGCCATGTTTCAGTTACGCAAATTGCTTACCGATTGTGACATTCTGCTAAACAATTGAAATCTTCAACCTTGTAAAGCAAACTTCGAGCATTTATGTTCAAAAGTGTAAGTTTCTGTTCATTATCAAGTCACTCTGTGCGCGTAGAAGCGGTGGCATGAGGAGCCTGAACGATTGTTTTGCGAACGTTGTCCCACGTGTAGCGAATGCTGTCGACTATCAGGCAATCGTGTTGTAATCTACATTTGCCTGCCTGCTTGCGAATACCAACCGAGTGATCCCACAAATCCTTGCGGATTTGCCTTACACGTGCAGAAAGTCTTCGTTAATGTATATATTAAATCCTTTCAGTTTTCTGGCATTTCTAAGTATTTCAAGCTTAGCTCTGAAGTCCAGCAACTTGAAGATTACAGGCCGCTTCTTTTCATTACTTCGTGTGAACTCTGGCATCGCTCAATGGACCCACATTGGACACCAGGCTTAGAAGACAGCAGGTCCGTTACAAAAGCTAACAATGCCTCAGAAAGTTCATCTGATGGTTCTTTCAAACCGTAAATGATCAAGTTATTCCTGCGGGATCTATTTTCAAGATCATCATATTTGCGATCAAGCTTGGGAATGATATCTTTGAGGTTCGCAACCGTTTCCTCGAGATCATGAACCCTTTGAAGGGCATTATTTGCATTTGAAGCCAACGTTTCAATGTTTGTTAAACGTTGTTCAAAAGAAGTCAATCTTGAATTGAGCGTAGAGAGCTCCTCACTGATTTGCGTCTGTCCTGCTAGTAGATCCGTGAGCGTACTTTCAATATTTTTATCAGGGCCTGGATTAGTCTCGACACCTCCAGAAAGTCGCAACAAAATTCTCAATGAATGCAGGAAGCAGAAAAAAATACACACAAAGTGCCGAGGGTCTGGCAGCAGCAACAGAAAACGGTCATCTCTCCTATAACATTTAGAAGGATATCTTGAGCCTACCTGCAAATAGAAGCAGACGTGCTTGTAAGAACCGTTTGCCATGCCGCTGCCAGACCCACTGAAAAGGATTGGCTGGAGTGTCGGCTTTATATCGTTCTGTGACCATGTCGTTCCGGTGCAGTACCACGCGCAGTCGAGTGAAGGACAGTCAGGGTCGGTCGAAAATGCGGACAGCATTGCCACCTGCCAGGCTTTGCTGAAGGGAGGGCTACCAAACGCACAGTCGTTGCGAAGGAAAATCGAAGAGGGGACGTTGTTCAGAAGATAGGGGCCAGCGATACGTGCGACAATCTGCAAAAAGAAGCAGACGTGCTTGTAAGAACTGTTTGCGATGCCGCTGCCAGACCCACTGAAGAGGATTGGCTGGAGTGTCGGCTTTATATCGCTCCGTGTCCATGTCGATGTCGTTCCGGTGCAGTACCATGCGCAGTCGAGTGAAGCACAGTCAGGGTCTGTCGAAAATGCGGACGCATTGCCACCTGCCAGGTAGAGAGCTTTGCTGAAGGGAGGGCTACCAAACACACAGTCGTTGCCAAGGAAACTCGAAGAGGGGACGTTGTTCAGAAGATAGGGGCCTGCGATACTTGCGGCAATCTGCAAAACGAAGCAGACGTGCTTGTATGAACTGTTTGCCATGCCGCTGCCAGACCCACTGAAGAGGATTGGCCGGAGTGTCGGCTTTATATCGTTCCGTGTCCATGTCGATGTCGTTCCGGTGCAGCATCACGCGCCTTCGAGTGAAGCACAGTCAGGGTCGGTCGAAAATGCGGACGCATTGCCACCTGCCAGGTAGAGAGCTTTGCTGAAGGGAGGGCTACCAAACGCACAGTCGTTGCGAAGGAAAATCGAAGAGGGGACGTTGTTCAGAAGATAGAGGCCAGCGATACTTGCGGCAATATGCAAAAAGAAGCAGACGTGTTGTAAGAACCGTTTGCCATGTCGCTGCCACACCTTCATATATCAGTGCAGCATTAGGTGAACGTTAAAGAACCCCAGGTGGTCTAAATTATTCCGGAGTCCTCCACTACGGCGTGCCTCATTATCAAATCGTGGTTTTGGCACGTAAAGCCCAAGAGTTTAATTTTTTTTCATATTAATGCACTAGAAAAAAATTCATTCCGTCACGAAACCTTTCGTCCTGGGAAGATACAACCGCATTCTAAGTGTAAGAGGGGAAAAGAACTTGACTGGATCCTTTTGGCTTGAACAGGGAAGAAGGTTACGGCTTAAGTTGTTTTATTCAACCCTGCTTAATCATATGAGAATCTGCTCCTCAGAATATCTGAAATAGACTTGAAGCGTGCTCAAGCACTTGAAGAAGAAGAAAGACAGAATTTGTAGTAAAGCGGCCGGGGGTCAGGGAAGAATAAAGAAGAAGTTAGTAATGGCGACATGAAGAGTACTTTGTCTGTTTATTATGTGCGGGCTTGTTACATAATTTGGCGCAGCCGACAACAAGAACCAATATGTGGGTGACTTTCTTTGTGGAGAACTGCAGCAACTCTGTGGTATTCAAGAAATATCAAGTCGAGGACGAAGCCGCCACTGACCTTCCCGAACACGTCACTACAGGTGAGCTTCTGAATCTCGTTCTGGATGAAGCCTCAGTGTCTTCAGAGGAAGTCTTGCAGCAAGATTCAGTGAAAGTAAATATTCCGCTGCGTCTGTTCAACAAGCTGGTGTTGACACCGATAGAAAGAACTTTCATGCTCCGGCATGCTTCATCTGACGAGCTAGCGACAGTTCTTCGAGCCATATCAATTCAACAACAGCAAATTTCGCAGCGAAGCTCCATTATTGAGACTCTGGCTCCTACTTTAACCAAACGGGCGAACCATACATCACAAATAGTACGTCCTGAAACGTTCGACGGCTCATCCGAAAGTCCAGAAGTGGATAACTTTCTATGAACGAGATGCGAAGAACAATGGATGGCTGTCTGATGAAGACCTAGTGATCAACATGCGACAATTCCTTAGCGGGATAGCAAGAAAGTGGCACGAGTGGCAACTTTCGCAACGAGAGCCTGAACCTTGGTTTAAATGGAAGGAGAGTTTCCTTCTGACTTTCAGTAAGAATGCGGTTGAGCGGTGGCATGAAGCACTATTCTACCGTATCAAGTCCAGCACGCCACTCGAGTATTTTCTGGAGAAGCAGCGACTTCTACGCCTCGCTGAACCTGAACTGTCGCTGTCATCACTTCTTGCCCTTATCATCCATGGTTTACCTAGAGATTTGCAACGACAGGTTCTAACACAAGGCCCGAAAAAGATCGAAGCGCTCTTGGAACTGCTAAAACTATTTCCGCATAGCTGGACTGAGCGAAGCTACAAGGCTAGACAAGACTTTTCAGGGACGCCAAGCGTCAATCGCTTGGATGAGAAGTGTTCATTGGTGTTGGACGGTGTCAGGTCTAACTTTGGCGCGAGCACCGCAAGAACTATAACTCCCGTACAGAAACCTCAGAGTTAAACAATGAAGAGCAAGAAGAAGCCGAGGGGAATTCTAAAGATGTCTCTACAGCAAGTGAGACAGTTCAACTTGTGTCATCAAGTTTATTGCATATACAACTCGAAGTGGACGGTGAGACAATGCGAGCTCTTGTAGACAGTGGAGCTTCGGTTTCAATTATAAAAGGAAGCAGAGCTAAAACTGAGAAGATATTCACAGGAAAAACAGTGGTTGTACGAGGCTACGACGGGCGTGAGAAGGAACACTGCGAATGGATGCGCCTAAAGCTTAAGTACCAATCACAAACTGCAGAAATACAGGCACTGGTTATAGAAGGCATTGAGTATGACTTTCTACTCTCCCGTCCGGACATGAAGTTGCTCAAGCTGAACATACACTGGGATGACACCGTGTCTGTGATCCAATATGAGCAGGAGCCGCAACCTGTTAGAAAAGAAAATGAAATTCGAATTGTGAAGAAAGGAGATGACATACCTCTAATCTATCCTGAATTATACTGCTGTGGAGGCTATCCTCCAGGTGCTACGAACTTTGAAGTCCCGTTTAAATTACACGACGAAACTGTAGTATGGAGGAAACCTTACAACCTCACCAGAGAAAAGAAGGCATGGCTGAAAGAAGAGCTTGCGAAGATGTTGGACGCAGGTATTATCCGTCCGTCCGTATCACCATATGCATCGCCGATAACCATAGCACCCAAGGAAGATGGAATCCTCCGACAGTGCACTGACTACAGAGCAATTAACAAAGAAACACATCTAATTCCATTCCCTATGCCAAGAATAGATAGAATTATTGATGACACAGGTGGATGTACTTGGTTTTCTAGGATAGACCTTTGTAAAGGTTTTTGGCAAGTACCACTTCAAGAGGATACAAAGCAGTATACGGCGTTCATAACTCCGTTTGACATCTACGAATACAACTGCTTCCCCTTCGGATGGAAGAACTCGCCAAGCTGGTTTCAGAAAATGATGAATATGGTTCTGGATCCGTTCATTGGCCGCTTCTGCAAGGTCTACGTAGATGATATTATTGTGTATTCCAAAAGCGAGCGTCTCCATGAACAACACCTGGCACATGTCCTCATCGCTTTGTCAAAAGCCAACCTAAAGGTCAATTTTAAGAAGAGTGAATTTTTCAAGAACAAGATGACTTTCTTGGGCAGAGTTCTGGATGGCACTACAAAAAACACAAAAGAAGAATCGGTGGCACGCATTGCAAAACTTGTGAAACCTTTTGATGTTCACTCATTACGCGTGTTTTATTGCGATAGCAATTATATGGACACTGCAACGGGATTTCTGCCGTCGCCGTCGCCGTCGCCGTGAGGTTCCGTATAGATTCCAAGGGCCATAAAGTCGTCGTCGTGCGCCGTATGCGCGAGTAAAAGCGCGCAGGGGACGCGCGCTATCACGGAGAGCCAACGCACGGCGGAAAGCAAACGCGATTGTCGCGCGACAGGCCGGGGGGGGGGGGGTATGGGGGGGAGAGGGCGGCGGGGAGACGTTGTGCTACGGCACCAAATGCTTATCTTGCAACCCAGCGCAAGGGGAACTGGCGACGCAATCTCCCACGCGCAAGAAAAAAAAAAAAAAAAGCGGGGAGGCAGCGCGGGAGGGAGGGGGGGAGCAGCTTTTACTCCTCCAACAAATACGCTTGCACTGGCTGTGGTGGCCGTCGCCCGCACCGTCTCTTATCTCCACACGGCTCTGACCTTTGTAAATGCCGCTCAGTTTCCGTTGAAGCGATAGACCACACGCTTCTTCGCCCGCTGGCTGCAGCGGCTGCGCTTGCTGCCAGCATTCTGACAGTCGTCTGCGGTCATTCAGTGTGATCTATTCATGTTTTCTTGTGCGCGATGACACCACGCTTGTCAATTCAGTTAGAAAGTGAATGTGTCCAACTTTATGCGGCCGATAAAACTACTCTACTATCCCTACTCCGAATAGCTCGCTACCAATTTGCTATCGCAATTGATGCTTCGCTATCGGGCGAAACTGCGACATTTTTGCGGTTGGCAGGACATTTTAGAGCATTTATCCAAGATTATGCTCTCAAAACTAGATGTCTGACTAGACTAACCCAAAAAGACGTACCATTCTGTTGGACGGGTGACTGTGAGGTAGCCTACCAAGAGCTAGTACGAGTTATCTCGTCTGATCCAGTCCTCAGACTGCCGGACTTTGCTCTACCACTTGAGCTCGATACAGATGCCTCGCATTACGGAACGGGTGCTATACTATACCAGCGAGACACAAGTCAGCCGAACAATCGCCAACTAAGCGTAATTGGCTACCATAGCTACACATTTAACAAAGCGGAGGTGAACTACACGACGACAGAGAAGGAAGCTCTAGCCGTTTTAAAGGCAATTCGGTACTTCCGTTCCTACCTGGAAGGTACCAGATTCAAGTTGTACACAGATCATGAGGCACTTACCAACCTCTTGAAAATGGCGGAGCCAAAAGGAAAAGTCGCACGGTGGGTCAGCGAGCTTCAACTGTTCGACTTTGAAGTGAATCACCGTCCCGGAGCTTATATGAAAGATGCGGACACAATGTCTAGATTGGGGGTAACAGTTCTTGATGTGCAACACGAAGCAATAGGTACCGCCAAAATTTGGGAAGGAACTGAACTTTTGCAACTGACCCAGACAGGCAAAATAGCAGTGCCTCCTACACTGGTTCCGAAAATTCTGGACCTTTACCACAATAGGGGGGGAGGTGGTCATGATGGCATCATTCAGGTGGTCATGATGGCTTTGGCGGACCTACATGAAACTGACTAAAAGGTTCACATGGCCCCGCTTGAAGGAAGACGCAAAAAGATACGTGCAATCATGCCACAAATGCCAGGTGAATAAAGTAAAGTTCAAGCAACCAACCCAACAGATGACACTACCGACGCACTTAAGCGTACCATTTGAAGTTATTCACATGGACTTTGCTGAACTCCGAAAAAAATCTGAAGGCGTGAATAAAACGCAAGCATTCCTGTTGTGTGTGGATGAGTGCACCAGGATGGTGGCAGCAAAACCGGGGAAGGAGGACGCCAACAGCGTGATTTCCTTTCTAAGCCGAAAGATGTTTGACAACGTTAAAGTAGTAGTGTCAGACAACGGACCTGCCTTTCGGAGCCATCACCTTAAGGAATGGGCCGAGCAACGTGGAGTTACGCTCAGGTTCACAGCACCGTATCACCCAGCAGCTAATGGGTTAGCTGAGCGAGCTATTCGGGACATCAAACAGTACATAAATATGTATCCAGACTTCCCAGGTGGATGCAAGTGCTGCCTTGAAGCGGCGGTAGCTCATCATAACCGATCCTATACAACAGCTCTGGCATGCACACCGCTCTTTGCTGCTACCGGGAACCCAACCTATCTACCAGCCGACACGTCTCTAGGAATTCAAGCAGAGCTGCAACTGACAGAAGAGAGAAGAAATGAAGAGAGCGAAGTTAAGTACCGTGAAAGAATGAAAAGGAACTTTGACAAAAGACAAAAAAACCATACCAAGAATAGAGGTTGGAGACTTGGTGCTAGTAAGAAAAGGGCTGTCGAACTCATGCTCAAATCACAGAGGACTGTTGTCAAAACAGCAAGCCAACAGGGAATCTTAAAGACTGTTGGTATGTAGGCCCCAATGGCACCGTGGAATCAGCCTCTATAGCAAACGTTTTTAAATACCATGCCAGGAGGGATGAAAACAATGGCGGGGAGAGTGAAGCGTGCTCAAGCAGTTGAAGAAGAAGAAAGACAGAATTTGTAGTAAAGTGGCCGGGGGTCAGGGGAGAATAAAGAAGAAGTTAGTAATGGCGACATGAAGAGTACTTTGTCTGTTTATTATGTGCGGGCTTGTTACAATCTGTCTATCTGATATTTTCTCACGGGCCGGTTTTTCAGGTCCGGGCCTTGCCCGAGCCCGAAAGTACCATGCGTTGGCCGGCCCGGTTCTGTTCGACCCATTAGCCCCTTTGCATATACGAAGCTAGGTCGAGTTCTCGATTATTGTGAATATACTGTTATGTGACCAACGGCCGCCGGGCGGTCTTCGAGCTGCATCAAAGCAGGTTTTTGCCCTGCATTCCTTCTTGATGGTTACATTATATATTACACGTGAGAGAAATAAACATTACAATGCTAGCCGAACACGCACAGAATATTATGTGAATATTTGGTACGAAAACAAACCATACAATGGACAGTTAGGAAAATAGGGAGGGATCAGGCAGGCAACAAACACCGGGAGTGACAGAACTCTTGCGTACATTTAGGGATGAAGTTATAGAAAAGCACATCGGTTGATCCTCACGCTCGTGGTTTAAAGTGTGCGGCAGCGTATTATAGCGAAGGCATACGTGAACACTACCGTACACGCCGCGGCCAGCCATTTCATCTCTCTTGAATCTCGTATAATCATTCAGATGTACAGTGATGGAACTCGAGCCAATAATTTTAGCGCGAATGTATATTTAAATACGCTGGTCTACTGGCTTTCAGGAATACCAGAATACACAGTTTTTTCTCGGTCAGAATGAAACATGAGCTGCTTAATTGTTATTCACGTAAATTCGCAGACAACGCACCTAGTGCTTACAAAAAAACATATATAAGGCGGCGAACACGAGGGTCGAGCCACTTACCGAGTGGAAATAGCATCACAAATAAAAATTTACTGAGGCAATAAAATGTTCTGTTTTGTTTTTCACATCCCCTTTGCCAATTTTGAGAAATTTTGCAGCATCCGCGAAGACTCAAAGCATTTGTCTAAGAACCATGGAAACTTGAAAGTCTCATTTTATTTAGTTGGGCTAATTGTGCAATAACCTACGGCAGAATATTCAACTCGCTTGTAAATATAACGAAGAAAAATACTGCAAACCAGTAGTGAGTTGCCCTATGCCTTAACTTACAAAAAAGTTGTAAATGAACTTCTCAGAATTTATTTGCTACAATTTTATTTAAGTGTTCTAAGAATTTCTTGAAAACATATTTAATTTTTGTTTCCATTAAAATGATGACGCCGGCAATCTACGTAATTTTTGCAGCAACGAAATATTGCAGCCTACTCTGCCTCTCGGCACGTCTTCCGCTCCAGAAAAATGCAACGAGCCGTACCGAAACTCATCTCATTTACTCCCGTTAAGAATAGCTTGGATACCTGGGACCAATCCAATAGTTTCCAATTTCATTAGCGCGATCGCAATGCATATATTTCTTCTAGCTCTTTGTCAGTTTTATGCGGCGCTGTGATGTCTAGCAACTCTTGAAGTTTGCCTTTCGCCGCTAGTCCACTCATCCCAATGCGCATCCCCTTATTGATAGGCGGCGCCACTGTCGAAATCACACCGCTACCTCCATCAAACATCAGGTCGTCAGTCACACGCCTGAGCACGATCACCTCTAGGAGTTCGAGGCGTTAATAAGCTGGGAACAATGTGGACCTGAATTTCTTAGTGTCGCGAAGACGAAAGAATTCCGGCAGAACGCATGTTGAGATGACTATCGAAGTTAATGCGATTAACATTCACACAATGTAGCGAACAAGAAGCGACGCACCGTATTAGCTAAGATACCTTTGTTTAGAATCCGTAGTGCTTCTCCTGAGGTTTCAAGTAATTCGGCTATATGCGGCCATACACTGTTTCCCTGATTGACCCGCTTCATTATGACCATCACTCGCGAAGACTATGGAACGTAAGGTGGTATGCTGATGGAACGTATGGTGGTATGACGACCACAACATTTAGTAATTGTTAGTAGTCAACCAGACACGCTTCTGAATAACATCCCTGGCTTCTCCCTTTCTTTGCTCCTCTTCCTTCCCAAGCCGCTTTACGAACATATCGTGTGCCGTTGAGCCCAATACGCTCGTGCTCTAGTTCATTAGGCCACGATCGCACGCTTACAAACATATGTTACCAACAAGTGTATTATTCAAGCTCAAACTTAAGGGGAACATTGAGCTTGGGGGCTCCTATCGAAATACATGGGAAATCGGCAATAGTTTCTCAGAGCAACCACTGCACCAAATCCGATGAGTTAAGTTGAATTTAGAAAACAATGTTAAAGTGTAGTGATTTCAGAAAGGGATATTTTATTTAGGCTGTTTACTTTTTTTGGTAAAATTTAAAAGAATTGCAAAATTTCGAAAAAGAAAACTTCACGTATAGAACTTTGTACCTCAGCAACTAAAAACGATATCAGAATTCCGTAAACTGCACCTAATTATGCATCCAAAGCGGACAGCAATCTTATATCATACACCACCCTGAAATACACAACTAAATTGGGAATCTTGCATTTGCAAAACCCTTCCAACCATTTTAAAAAAATCGCGTAAGTATTAGGGTATAGCAAAAAGAATTGTTCACTTTTGATGCTCCAATGGGTGCAGTTTATAGAAATGCCATATTTGTTTTTCATGGCTGAGTTACTGATTTGTAAACTTCATACTTCTATTTTTGTTTCCATGTTTACCAACATCCCGCAATCCTTGTAAAACATTACACTTTCTAAACGAAAATTCTATTATCTGCAGTCTCTGCAATTTAACTTCCACTCTTAGATGCAAAAAACTTCATTCAAATTGGTTCAGTGGTTTTCTCGTAAAAGCATTCCTGCGTTTCACATGTATTTGAGGATTCCGCATCGGAGATAGGCCCGAGCTAAAGCTTCCTCTTAAACAATGGATCACGCCAGTTCTATAGGAAACCCATGAAACAGAAGCCTGACGGCCACAAGACCGCGGCCACAGTGGTGCATAAATAAAAAGTCCGCTCAAGAAAAAAAAAATATTAAAGGGATGATTCGCGGTAGCCGTTATCTGGGCCAGACATCTGTCCGGAATGCCGACGAGCTTTCTGGCCAGGTGTCTAGCAAAACCGTCGATTCATTGTCAGTAGAGCAAATGGCTGGCCGTCTTCGAGATAACGCTGATATATAAGCACACTCGTTTCCAAGTGCCAAGGTGAAGCGACGGTCTTAGGGTGTACTTCTTTTTATTGTGTTTTCTTCTGTTGTGCTTCATGGCATACGTCACAGGGGGAATTTTGAATTCTTTAAGGTCGATACGCCAAGTGGTAGCAGAAAAAGGAAACTGAACGAAATGTCCCAAATTCCTGGCTTTGCGATACGCAAGATGCGAGCAAATACGGCGGAGCCCTTGGCAGCGCCCCGAGAGCTGAACTGCGCATTAAATATCGCACTCGTCACGCGGAAACCCTTCGGTGTAGGCGCGTGAGCTTAGTTTCGAGCATGCGCTGATCGGCGTTGAGCAAGCCTGCGGTGGGACCACAGGGAGAGACTACCAGACACGAAGTGGGCGTTGTCGCGGGCATCGATGCATTGCTCTTCGACATCGTGCTCTGGACAGCCCGCGACCGATGCCGATGACGATGTCGAAAAGGCATATTCGACTGCGACGCGGCATCGAGGTTCCTGTGGCATCGTTTCTTGGGGCGACCACGCCAAGGAAACTATTGGTGAGTGCGTTTGATATATTCACCATTCACTGACAGACGGCTCACTCTAGCTAGCCGCTTGCCATGGTGCAGTCGCGTAGCCGCTCCTTTTCCGAAATGTTTGCTAGAGCTTTCGTGTTGCAAATGAATTTCATTGGCAGGCTAAGGTTCGCTATGGTGTTTCCCTTTGTATTGTTGATCGCGGCGGTTTGAAAGCTTTGTATTCCACATTAACTGCCATCGCCATGGCTCACGTAGAAAGTACATCATTGAAAGTTACAATTTTGTAGACCCCACAAAACAGTCAGTTCCCAGGGAGTGCACTCAAAACTTGAACGAATAATTTGTCTACGACCACACTATGATGCTCTTCAATTGCCTAGTGCCTAATTGCTTTGTGCGCGGCAGAATTTACGCGTCGTTTGTTTGCGTGTTTAAGCCGAGGCGGTCGTCGTTGGGTGGCTCCCGGCTTAGATTCGCGTCGCCTTCTAAGACTAAATGTTGTGAGCACACGGAAGGGCAGACTAATTTTCGCATGAAAGACTCCCAAGATTATGCTTGTAAATGAAGTACTCAAAGTATCTTGCCTTCGGCACGTCGCTGTGCAAACAAGAGGTAGGAGGCTCGCTGAGAGAATTCTCCAGGAACGTCCGTGTTGTGGTCGGCTAATAAATCAATGTTGCGTGAATCAATGTCAATCAAAAAAATTGCACGCTGCCTATCAGCGGGCAAAGAAACTTTCTCATTCATGACGAGGAAAGTACGCTAAAAAACGGAACAAGAGCCAACAAATGCCGCTCCTTCTTTTAGCGTTCTCGCGTCATTTTCTTTTTTTTTTTCATAAAAGCGTACAAGTAGTATCAGGTTCAGACGTGTATGACGGCGAGAAAATCTACTAAAGCGTTATTCGACACATCCTGCAGGAAAAACTGAAAAGGTGAGACTAGAACTTGGGGGGGGGGGGGGTTCGCCTTGGTTATTGACCAGCTTGTTCTCTGACTACGTTAACTCAGCTCTGAATTTCCTGCCGTCTTAGTGTAATGGTTGCCCAATAATAAAAGACATGACTTCTCTTCCGCGCTGCTCGACGCATTACGGCGCCCTTATCAATTGGGTAGTGAAACGCTGGGGCTATATGAAAAAGTGGTTTTACCTGGTGCTTGCTATTAGCAGCGCGCCTCGACTTCCCGCTAAGACCGCATTCCCGCAAGTTATTTTACTGAACGTTGGCCTTTCGTGTGAAGCAGCTGGTTTACGGGCGTGCTTGAGGTTTTTGATTCCACTGGAATCGGGCTTGGAAAGCAAATATCGCATAGTAAATTCCTGTAAAAATCTCGCAACTGAGAATGACATGGAAACGGAAGAAATAAGAACGCTTCCTGGAAAAAATATAACCGTATACCTATTTTTTTTGCTACGGTAATTAAGAGCCACTTGATCACTTGATCTTCATACAAAGCCTTGGATCTATTATTGGTTCCCACGTGTGCTCGATGTGCCGGCCTAGGCGTAACAGTGAAGGAGCTTGTACCCGTCCCGGCCCGGCCGTTCCAAACCCGAGCCCAACCCAGAGCAGTGCACGGGCCAGAACCCAAGAACCCGTGCCCATGGTGTTAGAAGTACAGTCGCAATCTTTTTGAGGGTGAACACGGGAACGCGTGGCCTTCTGAGCTCGCAGCGTGGTTCAGCGGCGGCAACGAGAAGCATTGCTCATGCGCAGTGTGCCCGGCGTGCTCAAATTCTCCCGCCGCGCGCATTGCGTCATGCAAGCAAGTGCGTGTCATCTGCAGTGCGCGTACCGCAATAAGGTAGCCGTAAGGTTGGGGATTGGTGACGATGTTAAACTTCTCATTACGCTCCCCACGATGCATCAATAAACTTGAAAATATATGTAATGTTTTCTGACGTTCTCAACATCACTGTTGATCTGTAGCCAGACCACGCATGCTCATGACACTTGTGCGCGTATTTAAAAAGCGGCTTCCGTCTTTGAGGAGCCGCTTTTTAAATACGCGCACACGTGTCATGAGCATATATTCTTGCACATTCATTGCATCTGTCAGAGCTGCAACTGAATTTCAGCATGATCCGCGTTCCCGAAGAAGAGAGATGGAAAATTGTACAATATTCGCTCAAGGGCTATTCACAGCGCTCCATCGGTGCTCTCGTGCACAGGCCGCTAAAGACCATGAACAGGTTTATTCAGGCATTCAGCAAGGAAGGCCGACTCTGTGATGCCCCACACAGCCGTCGACCAAAGGCAACGACGGAGGATGAAGACGCGCTTATGGTAGCTGCTGTCGTCGAGAACCCATTCCAGTCCGCGAGGTAAGCGCGGGAGCAGCTAGATGTGGACGCTTCCCTTGCTACGGTACGGTGACGCCTCCAAAGTGCTGGACTGCGAAATTCTGTAGCTGCACGAAAGCCAGTTGTCACTGCTTCGAACAAGAAGTCACGTCTCCAGTTTGCCGAAGCACACGCCTCATGAATGGCAGATGACTGGGGCCGAGTGATGTTCTCGGATGAGTCGACTTTTACAACTCACCAAGACCAACGGATGCGAGTTTGGCGAACCAGAGGCACACGGTAAGAAACTTTTCTTAATGCACGTTTGATGTTGCGAAGGATGGTCAAAAATACGATTTCCATGCAGTTACGAGCCAGCCAATGTGAAGGGAGTCACCGCGAGTGGCAGAAACTGCGTGAACGTGTGGAGCGCGGTGTCAAGGCATGGTCTCGTGCCTCTGCATCGCATAGAAGGTGCCCTTACATCGCAGCGATACTGCACAGAAATTTTGGACAATGTGTTGCTGCCCTACGCCCACAGCGTCTCTCCCGATGCCGACTTTATGTTTCAACATAACCTGGCACCGGTTCAGACGGCAAAAGTTGTCAAGGAACATATAGAAAATCGCAGAATCAGCATGCTTTCCTGGCCGGCCAAAGGCGCTGACATGAACATCTGCGAAAACATATGGGGGTACATCAAAGCAGCCATAGTGCGAAAACCTGTCCGCCAGACAACTAGGGACGAGCTGTGGGCAGGTTCGAAAAGAATGGGAGGACCTTCGAGCGCATCATGACTTTGTGCCAGCGCTGTACGCGTCACTGCCCTCTAGGATGCCAGCAGTCGTTTCCGCAAAGGGTTGTATGACAAAATACTAACATCATCAAAGAGAAAATTATTCCTGCTTACTAACACTGCTTCTAAAGGGATCAATCTTTTGTTGAACTTGCACCAAATAAAAGTTCGGATGTTTGTGTTCCCTTGCCTGTTCGGTGTACGATAAGAACACAGCAGAAGGAAAACTAAAAGTGAAAAGTTGAAGTAATTACAATAACGCCAAGCATAAGAAGCACAACGGTCTGAATTAAAAGCATCAAAATCGTGGTTTCGGTCATGATTTGGTTTCTATTGAGGGGAAAAAACTGCTAGCAGACGACGCACGCGCGCTACGATGACGTAATGCGCACGAAAGGAGCCCACCCTCCCCGAGCATGCGCGCAGATATTGTGGCTGCCGTCTGACGGCGCTGGTGATATAGAAAGCCACGCGCTCCCGTGTTCACCCTCAAAATGATTGCGACTGTACAGGTGGAGCAACGGTGACGTTGATGATTTATTGGCATCCCCTTTGAAACGGGGCGGCGACAAATAGTCGCCTAGCCTGCTTGATTTAATCAGGTATACTATATATTTTCTTTATCTAGCATTTTTGTATACCTCTCATTATTTTTATTTTTCAAAAATTTACCTTGTACCGCTACCTATGATTTTAAGAGATCAGGTCGTATCCATCTTCACCCTGCCTTTTTTCCGCCAGTACTCTGATCGTCTCTTGCTTATCTCTACGGCTGATCTGTTGATGTTCCCTTCCACTTTAAACCCAAGCGCTTCTGGGAGTTGCACGTTACCTACGGTTCTCGCTGGGTGGATCCCGTCGCATTCCATTAGGATGTGCTGAGTGGTCTCTGGATCTTTACTGCAGCATGCACATGCTGCGGTAAAGACGGAGCGCCGCCGCAGTGCACTCGCTGCGTCGAACTTCGGTACCTCCGCTCCATCACGCCGCGAGATGGCAAGAGCGGTTGCGTGGCCCACAGCCTGGCGAGCCTGCACCTATTGCGCATTTGTGGACGTGGGTCGCCGTCTAGTCGAAGCAGTTGTCGCCACGTTGCGCCCTTGTTTCCATTCTTTGTGTGCGATGACAAGCTGTGCTCTTCGTGTGAGGAAGCCGTGAAATGGGCAAGAAGTTTTTTTTTCGGCCATGGTGCAAATCTGGCTACGAGACCTGCAATGAAAAAGTGTGGCTTTTTGCTGCACTTCTAGAAACGGACCGCCTGAAGATATGGCGCCATGCGATTCCGCGCAAGGACCGCGTGCTGCAGTCGACTGACTACGTGTGCGAGAAGCACTCCGAGCCGAGGTACGTGACGAAGCTTTCGGAAGCAGTTTACAAAGGACTCGTTCTTGTGAGTGCACCGCGAAAGGCGACTCTGGTAAAAGACGCCGTGCCGACGAAGTTTCCCGACTGCCCTGCTCATTTGACAAAGACAGAAAAAAAATGTCGCAGTTTCGCCCTAAAGGCGAAGCATCGATTGCGATAGCAAAATTAGTAGAGGGCTATTCGGAGTAGGAATAGTACTTTTATCGGCTGCATAAACTTGGAGACATTGGCTTACTAACTGAATTAACAATCGTGGTGTCAGCGCGCACAAGCAAACATGAATAGATCGCACTGAATGACCGCAGCCAACGATTTCACTTCGTATTTACTTTTGAACTATACCAGAAGCGTTTCTAGTGGCTGTCACGCATCCGTAGTTTCTCTATTGTTTCTAGGGATTGTTTATACAGTCAATCCAATTACGCGTTGAAGAATGTCACTTCGTAAGTTACTTTTGAACTAGACCAGAAGCGTTTCTAGTGGCTCTCACGCAAAAGTAGTTTCTCTATATGTGTCAAGGGATTGTTTATGCAGTCACTCCAATTGCACGTTGAAGAATGCCACTTCGTAAATTACCTTTGAACTAGACCAGAAGCGCTTCTAGTGGCTCTCACGCACCCGTAGTTTCTCTATGTGTCTAGGGATTGCTCATTCATGCAGTCCAATTGCGCGTTGAACAATTTCACTTCGTAAATTACTTATGAACTATACCAGAAGTGTTTCTTGTGGCTGTCACTTACCCGTAGTTTCTCTATTGTGTCTAGGGATTGTTTATACAGTCAGTCCAATTTCGCGTTGAAGAATGTCACTTCGTAATTTACTTTTGAACTAGACCAGAAGTGTTTGAAGTGGCTGTCACACGCTTGTATTTTCTCTATTTTGTCTAGGGATTGTTTATACAGTCAGTCCAATTTCGCGTTGAAAAATGTAACTTCGTAAGTTAGTTTTGAACTTGACCAGAGGCGTTTCTAGTGCCTCTCACGCAACCGTAGTTTCCCTATATGTGTCTAGGGATTGTTCATGCAGTCATTCTATTTGCGCGTTGAACAATGTCAGTTTCGTAATTTATTTTTGAACTAGACCAGAAGCGTTTCTAGTGGCTCGCATGCAATCGTAGTTTCTCTATATGTGTCTAGGGATTCTTTATGCAGGCAGTCCAATTGCGCGTTGAAGAATGTCACTTGGTAATTTACCTTTGAACTAGACCAGAAACGTTTCTAATGGCTCTCACGCAACCGCAGTTTCTCTATATGTGTCTAGGAATTGGTTATGCAGTCAGTACAACTGCACGTTGAAGAATGTCACTTCGTAATTTACTTTTGAACTAGACCAGATGCGTTTCTAGTGGCTGTCTCGCACATGTAGTTTCTCTATTGTGTCTAGGGATTGTTTATACAGTCAGTCCAATTGCACGTTGAAGAATGTCACTTGGTAATTTACCTTTGAACTAGACCAGAAGCGTTTCTAGTGGCTCACACGCAATTGTAGTTTCTCTATATGTCTAGTGATTGTTTATGCATCCAGCTCAATTGCGCGTTGAGCAATTTCACTTCGTAATTTACTTTTGAACTAGACCAGAAGCGTTTCTAGTGGCTCTCACGCAACCGTAGTTTCTCTATATTAGTCTAGGAATTTTTTATGCAGTCAGTCCAATTGCGCCTTGATAAATGTCACATCGTATTTACTTTTGGGCTAAACGATAGATGTTTGAAGTGGCTTTCACGCACCCGTAGTTGCTCAATTGTGTCTAGGGATTGTTTATACAGTGAGTCCAATTTCGTGGTTAAGAATGTCACTTCGTAAGGTACTTTTGAACTTGACCACAAGCGTTTCTAGTGCCTCTCACGCAACCGTAGTTTCTCTATATGTGTCTAGGGTTTGTTTATGCAATCACTCCGATTGCGCGTTGCAGAATGCCACTTCGTAATTTACTTTTGAACTAGACCAGAAGCGTTTCTAGCGGCTCTCACGCTATTGTAGTTTATCTTTATGTGTCTAGGGACTGTTTATGAATCCAGTCCAATTGCGCGTTGAATAATTTAACTTCGTATTTGCATTTAAACTAGACCAGAAGCGCTTCTAGTGGCTCTCACGCACCCGTAGTTTCTCTATATGTGTCTAGGGATTGTTTATACAGTCAGTTCAACTGGACGTTGAAGAATTACACTTCGTAATTTACTCTTGAACTAGACCAGAAGCATTTCTAGTGGCTGTCACGCATTGTAGTTTCTCTATATGTGTCTAGGGATTGTTTATACAGTCAGTCCAATTGCGCGTTGAAGAATGTCACTTCGTAATTTACTTTTGAACTAGACCAGAAGCGTTTCTAGTGGCTCTCACGCAATTGTAGTTTCTCTATATGTGTCTAGGGATTGTTTATGCAGTCAGTCCAATTGCGCGTTGAAGAATTTCACTTCGTAATTTACTTTTGAACTAGACCAGAAGCGTTTCTAGTGGCTCTCACGCAACCGTAGTTTCCCTATATGTGTCTAGGGATTGTTCATGCAGTCATTCCATTTGCGCGTTGAAGAATTTCACTTCGTAATTTACTTTTGAACTAGACCAGAAGCGTTTCTAGTGGCTCTCACGCAACCGTAGTTTCTCTATATGTGTCTAGGGATTGTTTATACAGTCAGTCCAATTGCGCGTTGAAGAATGTCACTTCGTAATTTACTTTTGAACTAGACCAGAAGCGTTTCTAGTGGCTCTCACGCACCTGTTGTTTCTCTATTGTATCTAGGGATTGTTTATACAGTCAGTTCAACTGGACGTTGAAGAATGACACTTCGTAATTTACCTCTTGAACTAGACCAGAAGCATTTCTAATGGCAGTCACGCACCCGTAGTTTCTCTATTGTGTCTAGGGATTGTTATACAATCAGTCCAATTCAGCGTTGAAGAATGTCACTTCGTAATCTACTTTAAAACTAGACCAGAAGCGTTTCTAGTGGCTCTCACGCAATCGTAGTTTCTCTATATGTGTCTAGGGATTGTTCATGCAGTCACTCCGATTGCGCGTTGAAGAATGCCACTTCGTAATTTACTTTTGAACTAGACCAGAAGCGTTTCTAGTGGCTTTCACGCAACCGTAGTTTCTCTATATGTTTCTAGGGATTGTTCATGCAGTCATTCCATTTGCGCGTTGAAGAATTTCACTTCGTAATTTACTTTTGAACTAGACCAGATGCGTTTCTAGTGGCTGTCTCGCACATGTAGTTTCTCTATATTGTCTAGGGATTGTTTATGCAGTCAGTCCAATTGCGCGTTGAAGAATTCACTTCGTAATTTACTTTTGAACTAGACCAGAAGCGTTTCTAGTGGCTCTCACGCAACCGTAGTGTGTCCAGTCAGTCAATTGCGCGTTTTCACTTCGTAATTTACTTTTGAACTAGACCAGAAGCGTTTCTAGTGGCTCTCACGCAACCGTAGTTTCTCTATATGTGTCTAGGGATTGTTGATGCAGTCAGTTCCAATTGCGCGTTGAAGAATGTCGCTTCGTAATTTACTTTGAACTAGACCAGAAGCGTTTCTAGTGGCTCTCACGCAACCGTAGTTTCTCTATATGTGTCTAGGGATTGTTTATGCAGTCAGTCCAATTGCGCGTTGAAGAATGTCACTTCGTAATTTACTTTTGAACTAGACCAGAAGCGTTTCTAGTGGCTCTCACGCAACCGTAGTTTTTTATATGTGTCTAGGGATTGTTTATGCAGTCACTCCAATTGCGCGTTGAAGAATGCCACTTCGTAATTTACTTTTGAACTAGACCAGAAGCGTTTCTAGTGGCTCTCACGCACCCGTAGTTTCTCTTGTGTCTAGGGATTGTTTATACAGTCAGTCCAATTGCGCGTTGAAGAATTCACTTCGTAATTTACTTTTGAACTAGACCAGAAGCGTTTCTAGTGGCTCTCACGCAACCGTAGTTTCTCTATATGTGTCTAGGGATTGTTTATGCAGTCCAATTGCGCGTTGAAGAATTGCCACTTCGTAATTTACTTTGAACTAGACCAGAAGCGTTTCTAGTGGCTCTCACGCAACCGTAGTTTCTCTATGTGTCTAGGGATTGTTTATGCAGTCCTTGCGCGTTGAAGAATTTCACTTCGTAATTTACTTTTGAACTAGACCAGAAGCGTTTCTAGTGGCTCTCACGCAACCGTAGTTTCTCTATTGTGTCTAGGGATTGTTTATACAGTCAGTCCAATTGCGCGTTGAAGAATCACTTCGTAATTTACTTTTGAACTAGACCAGAAGCGTTTCTAGTGGCTCTCACGCAATTGTAGTTTCTCTATATGTGTCTAGGGATTGTTTATGCATCCTTCCATTGCGCGTTGAAGAATTTCACTTCGTAATTTACTTTTGAACTAGACCAAAAGCGTTTCTAGTGGCTCTCACGCACCGTAGTTTCTCTATGTGTCTAGGGATTGTTTATGCATCAGTCCAATTGCGCGTTGAAGAATTCACTTCGTAATTTACTTTTGAACTAGACCAGAAGCGTTTCTAGTGGCTCTCACGCACCGTTCTCTATATGTGTCTAGGGATTGTTTATGCAGTCATTCCGATTGCGCGTTGAAGAATGCACTTCGTAATTTACTTTTGAACTAGACCAGAAGCGTTTCTAGTGGCTCTCACGCACCGTAGTTTCTCTATATGTGTCTAGGGATTGTTTATGCAGTCAGTATTGCGCGTTGAAGAATTCACTTCGTAATTTACTTTGAACTAGACCAGAAGCATTTCTAGTGGCTGTCACGCACCCGTAGTTTCTCTATTGTGTCTAGGGATTGTTTATCAGTCAGTTCAATTGCGCGTTGAAGCATGTCACTTCGTAATTTACTTTGAACTAGACCAGAAGCGTTTCTAGTGGCTCTCACGCAACCGTAGTTTCTCTATGTGTCTAGGGATTGTTTATGCAGTCCAGCTCCAATTGCGCGTTGAGAATTCACTTCGTAATTTACTTTTGAACTAGACCAGAAGCGTTTCTAGTGGCTCTCACGCAACCGTAGTTTCTCTATATGTGTCTAGGGATTTGCTTTATGCAGTCCAGTCCAATTGCGCGTTAGAATGTCACTTCGTAATTTACTTTTGAACTAGACCAGAAGCGTTTCTAGTGGCTCTCACGCAACCGTAGTTTCTCTATATGTGTCTAGGGATTGTTTATGCATCAGTTCCAATTGCGCGTTGAAGAATTTTGCCACTTCGTAATTTACTTTTGAACTAGACCAGAAGCGTTTCTAGTGGCTCTCATGGAACCGTAGTTTCTCTATATGGTCTAGGGATTGTTTGCTGTCACTCCAATTGCGCGTTGAAGAATGCCACTTCGTAATTTACTTTTGAACTAGACCAGAAGCGTTTCTAGTGGCTCTCACGCAACCGTAGTTTCTCTATATGTGTCTAGGGATTGTTTATGCAGTCACTCCGAGTGCGCGTTGAAGAATTTCACTTCGTAATTTACTCTTGAACTAGACCAGAAGCGTTTCTAGTGGCTCTCACGCAACCGTAGTTTTCTATATGTGTCTAGGGATTGTTTCATGCAGTCATTCCATTTGCGCGTTGAAGAATGTCACTTTCGTAATTTACTTTTGAACTAGACCAGCAGCGTTTCTAGCGGCTCGCATGCAACCGTAGTTTCTCTATATGTGTAGGAATTGTTTATGCAGTCAGTCCAACTAGAGATTGTTTGCACGTTGAAGAATGTCACTTCGTAATTTACTTTTGAACTAGACCAGAAGCGTTTCTAGTGGCTGTCTCGCACATGTAGTTTCTCAATTGTGTCTAGGGATTGTTTATAGAGTCAGTCCAATTGTACGTTGAAGAATGTCACTTGGTAATTTACCTTTGAACTAGACCAGAAGCGTTTCTAATGGCTCTCACGCAACTGTATTTTCTCTATGTGTGTAGGAATTGTTTATGCAGTCAGTCCAACTGCACGTTGAAGAATGTCACTTCGTAATTTACTTTTGAACTAGACCAGAAGCGTTTCTAGTGGCTGTCTCGCACATGTAGTTTCTCAATTGTGTCTAGGGATTGTTTATACAGTCAGTCCAATTGCACGTTGAAGAATGTCACTTGGTAATTTACCTTTGAACTAGACCAGAAGCGTTTCTAGTGACTCTCACGGAATTGTAGTTTCTCTATATGTGTCTAGGGATTGTTTATGCATCCAGTTCAATTGCGCGTTAAACAATTTCACTTCGTAATTTACTTTTCAACTAGATCAGAAGCGTTTCTAGTGGCTCTCACGCAATTGTAGTTTCTCTGTATGTGTCTAGGGATTGTTAATGCATCCAGTTCAATTGCACGTTTAGCAATTTAACTTCGTAATTTACTTTTGAACTAGACCAGAAGCGTTTCTAGTGGCTCTCACGCAACCGTAGTTTCCCTATATGTGTCTAGGGATTGTTCATGCAGTCATTCCATTTGCGCATTGAAGAATGTCACTTTCGCAATTTATTTTTGAACTAGACCAGAAGCGTTTCTAGTGGCTCGCATGCAACCGTAGTTTCTCTATATGTGACTAAGGATGCTTTATGCAGTCAGTCCAATTGCGCGTGGAAGAATGCCACTTGATAATTTACCTTTTAACTCGACCAGA
The DNA here is from genome assembly GCF_013339745.2 of Dermacentor silvarum. Lineage (NCBI taxonomy): Eukaryota > Metazoa > Arthropoda > Arachnida > Ixodida > Ixodidae > Dermacentor > Dermacentor silvarum. The sequence goes on from NC_051159.1 coordinate 330,104, forward strand.
AGCGTTTCTAATGGCTCTCACGCAACCGTAGTTTCTCTATATGTGTCTAGGGATTGTTTATGCATCCAGTTCAATTGCGCGTTGAACAATTTTACTTCGTAATTTACTTTTGAACTACACCAGAAGCGTTTCTGGCTCTCATGGAACCGTAGTTTCTCTATAATGGTCTAGGGATTGTTCACGCTGTCACTCCAATTGCGCGTTGAAGAATGCCACTTCGTAATTTACTTTTGAACTAGACCAGCAGCGTTTCCAGTGGCTCTCACGCAACCGCAGTTTCTCTATAAGTGTCTAGGGATTGTTTATGCAGTCACTCCAAGTGCGCGTTGAAGAATGCCTCGTCGTAATTTACTTTTGAACTAGACCAGAAGCGTTTCTAGTGGCTCTCACGCAACCGTAGTTTTCCTATATGTGTCTAGGGATTGTTCATGCAGTCATTCCATTTGCGCATTGAAGAATGTCACTTTCGTAATTTATTTTTGAACTAGACCAGCAGCGTTTCTAGCGGCTCGCATGCAACCGTAGTTTCTCTATGTGTGTAGGAATTGTTTATGCAGTCAGTCCAACTGCACGTTGAAGAATGTCACTTCGTAATTTACTTTTGAACTAGACCAGAAGCGTTTCTAGTGGCTGTCTCGCACATGTAGTTTCTCAATTGTGTCTAGGGATTGTTTATAGAGTCAGTCCAATTGTACGTTGAAGAATGTCACTTGGTAATTTACCTTTGAACTAGACCAGAAGCGTTTCTAATGGCTCTCACGCAACTGTATTTTCTCTATATGTGTGTAGGAATTGTTTATGCAGTCAGTCCAACTGCACGTTGAAGAATGTCACTTCGTAATTTACTTTTGAACTAGACCAGAAGCGTTTCTAGTGGCTGTCTCGCACATGTAGTTTCTCAATTGTGTCTAGGGATTGTTTATACAGTCAGTCCAATTGCACGTTGAAGAATGTCACTTGGTAATTTACCTTTGAACTAGACCAGAAGCGTTTCTAGTGACTCTCACGGAATTGTAGTTTCTCTATATGTGTCTAGGGATTGTTTATGCATCCAGTTCAATTGCGCGTTAAACAATTGCACTTCGTAATTTACTTTTCAACTAGATCAGAAGCGTTTCTAGTGGCTCTCACGCAATTGTAGTTTCTCTGTATGTGTCTAGGGATTGTTAATGCATCCAGTTCAATTGCACGTTTAGCAATTTAACTTCGTAATTTACTTTTGAACTAGACCAGAAGCGTTTCTAGTGGCTCTCACGCAACCGTAGTTTCCCTATATGTGTCTAGGGATTGTTCATGCAGTCATTCCATTTGCGCATTGAAGAATGTCACTTTCGCAATTTATTTTTGAACTAGACCAGAAGCGTTTCTAGTGGCTCGCATGCAACCGTAGTTTCTCTATATGTGTCTAAGGATTCTTTATGCAGTCAGTCCAATTGCGCGTGGAAGAATGCCACTTGGTAATTCACCTTTTAACTCGACCAGAAGCGTTTCTAATGGCTCTCACGCAACCGTCGTTTCTTTATATGTGTCTTGGGATTGTTTATGCATGCAGTTCAATTGCGCGTTGAACAATTTCACTTCGTAATTTACTCTTGAACCAGAAGCGTTTCTAGTGGCTGTCACGCACCCGTAGTTTCTCTATTGTGTCTAGGGATTGTTTACACAGGCAGTCCAATTGAACGTTGAAAAATGACACTTGGTAATTTACTTTTGAACTAGAGCAGAAGCGTTTCCAGTGGCTCTCGCGCAAATATAGTTTCTCTATGTGTCAAGGGATTGTTTATGCAGTCACTCCAATTGCGCGTTGAAGAATGTCACTTCGTAAATTGCTTTTCAACTAAACCAGAAGCGTTTCTAGCGGCTCTCACGCAATTGTAGTTTCTCTATATGTGTATAGGGATGGTTTATGAATCCAGTCCAATTGCGCGTTGAAATATTTAACTTCGTAATTTACTTTAAACTAGACCAGAAGCGCTTCTAGTGGCTCTCACGCACCCGTAGTTTCTGTATATGTGTCTAGGGATTGTTTATGCATGCAGTCTAATTGCGCGTTAACAATTTCACTTCGTAATTTACTTTTGAACTATACCAGAAGCGTTTCTAGTGGCGTTCACGCACCCGTAGTTTCTCTATTGTGTCTAGGGATTGTTTATGCATGCAGTCCAATTGCGCGTTGAAGAATTTAACTTCGTAATTTTCTTTTAAACTAGACCAGAAGCGCTTCTAGTGACTCACGCACCCTTAGTTTCTCTATATATGTCCAGGGATTGTTTATGCATGCAGTCCAATTGCGCGTTGAACAATGTCACATCGTAATCTACTTTTGAACTATACCAAAAGCGTTTCTAGTGGCTGTCAGGCACCCGTTGTTTCTATATTTTGTCTAGGGATTGTTTTACAGTCAGTCCAATTTCGCGTTAAAGAATGTAACATCGTAATTTACTATTGAACTTGACGAGAAGCGTTTCTAGTGCCTCTCACGCAAACGTAGTTTCTTTATATGTGTCTAGGGGTTGTTTATGAAGTCACTCCGATTGCGCGTTGAAGAATGCCACTTGGTAATTTATTTTTGAACTAGACCAGAAGCGTTTCTAGTGGCTCTCACGCATTTGCAGTTTCTTTATATGTGTCTAGGGATTGTTTATGCATCCAGGTAAATTGCACGTTGAGCAATTTTACTTCGTAATTTACTTTTGAACGAGACCAGAAGCGTTTTTAGTGGCTCTCACGCAACCGTAGTTTCCCTATATGTGTCTAGGGATTGTTCATGCAGTCATTCCATTTGCGCGTTGAAGAATGTCACTTTTGTCACTGTCGTAATTTATTTCTGAACTAGACCAGAAGCGTTTCTAGTGGCTATCACGCAACCGTAGTATCCATTTATGCTATGGATTATTTATGCAGTCAGTCCAACTGCACGTTGAAGAATGTCACTTCGTAATTTACTCTTGAACTAGACCAGAAGCATTTATAGTAGCTGTCACGCACCCGTAGTTTCTCTATTGTGTCTAGGGATGGTTTATACAGTCAGTCCAATTGCGCTTTGAAGAATGTCACTTCGTAATTTACTTTTCAACTAGACCGGAACATTTCTAGTGGCTCTCACGCAACCGTAGTTTCTCTATATGTGTCTAGGGATTGTTTATGCAGTCACTCCAATTGCACGTTGAAGAATGCCACTTCGTAATTTACCTTTGAACTAGACCAGAAGCATTTCTAGTGGCTCTCACGCAATTGTAGTTTCTCTATATGTGTCTAGGGATTCTTTATGCAGTCACTCCATTTGCCCGTTGAAGAATTTCACTTCGTAATTTACTTTTGAATTAGACCAGAAGTGCTTCTAGTGGCTGTCACGCACCCGTAGTTTCTCTATATGTGTCTAGGGATTGTTTATGCAGTAACTCCAATTGCGCTTTCAAGAATGCCACTTCGTAATTTACTTTTCAACTAGACCAGAAAATTTCTAGTGGCTCTCACGCAACCGTAGTTTCTCTATGTGTCTATTGATTGTTTATGCAGTCAGTCCAACTGCCCGTTGAGAAATGTCACTTCGTAATTTACTTTTCAACTAGACCAGAACGTTTGTACTGGCTCTCACGCACCCGTAGTTTCTCTATTGTGCCTAAAGATTGTTTATACAGTCAGTCCAATTTCGCGTTGCAGAATATCACTTCGTAATTTACTCTTGAACTATACCTGAAGCGTTTCTACTGGCTGTCACGCACCCGTAGTTTCTCTATTTTGTCTAGGAATTGTTAATACAGTCAGTCCAATTTAGCGTTGAAGAATGTCCCTTCGTAATTTACTTTTCAACTAGACCAGAACGTTTCTAGTGTCTCTCACGCAACCGTAGTTTCTCTATATGTGTCTATGGATTGTTTATGCAGTCACTGCAATTGCGCTTTGAAGAATGCCACATCGTAATTTACTTTTGAACTAGACCAGAAGCGTTTCTAGTGGCTCACGCAATTGTAGTTTCTCTATATGTGTCTAGGGGTTGTTTATGCATGCAGTCCAATTGCGCGTTGAACAATTTCACTTCGTAATTGACTTTTGAACTAGACCAGAAGCGTTTGTAGTGGCTGTCACGCACCCGTAGTTTCTCTATTGTGTCTAGGGATTGTTTATACAGTCAGGCCAATTTCGCGTTGAAGAATGTCACTTCGTAATTTACTTTTGAACTAGAGCAGAAGCATTTCTAGTGGCTCTCACGCAACCGTAGTTTCTCTATGTGTCTAGGGATTCTTTATGCAGTCAGTCTAATTGCGAGTTGAAGAATGTCACTTGGTAATTTACCTTTGAACTAGACCAGAAGCGTTTCTAATGGCTCTCACGCAACTGTATTTTCTCTATATGTGTGTAGGAATTGTTTATGCAGTCAGTCCAACTGCACGTTGAAGAATGTCACTTCGTAATTTACTTTTGAACTAGACCAGAAGCGTTTCTAGTGGCTGTCTCACACATGTAGTTTCTCAATTGTGTCTAGGGATTGTTTATACAGTCAGTCCAATTGCACGTTGAAGAATGTCACTTGGTAATTTACCTTTGAACTAGACCAGAAGCGTTTCTAATGGCTCTCACGCAACTGTATTTTCTCTATGTGTGTAGGAATTGTTTATGCAGTCAGTCCAACTGCACGTTGAAGAATGTCACTTCGTAATTTACTTTTGAACTAGACCAGAAGCGTTTCTAGTGGCTGTCTCGCACATGTAGTTTCTCAATTGTGTCTAGGGATTGTTTATACAGTCAGTCCAATTGCACGTTGAAGAATGTCACTTGGTAATTTACTTTTGAACTAGACCAGAAGCGTTTCTAGTGGCTCTCACGCAACCGTAGTTTCCCTATATGTGTCTAGGGATTGTTCATGCAGTCATTCCATTTGCGCGTTGAAGAATGTCACTTTCGCAATTTATTTTTGAACTAGACCAGAAGCGTTTCTAGTGGCTCGCATGCAACCGTAGTTTCTCTATATGTGTCTAAGGATTCTTTATGCAGTCAGTCCAATTGCGCGTGGAAGAATGCCACTTGGTAATTTACCTTTTAACTCGACCAGAAGCGTTTCTTATGGCTCTTACGCAACCGTCGTTTCTTTATATGTGTCTTGGGATTGTTTATGCATGCAGTCCAATTGCGCGTTGAACAATTTCACTTCGTAATTTACTCTTGAACCAGAAGCGTTTCTAGTGGCTGTCACGCACCCGTAGTTTCTCTATTGTGTCTAGGGATTGTTTATACAGGCAGTCCAATTGAACGTTGAAAAATGACACTTGGTAATTTACTTTTGAACTAGAGCAGAAGCGTTTCCAGTGGCTCTCGCGCAACCATAGTTTCTCTATGTTTCAAGGGATTGTTGATGCAGTCACTCCAATTGCGCGTTGAAGAATGTCACTTCGTAAATTGCTTTTAACTAAACCAGAAGCGTTTCTAGCGGCTCTCACGCAATTGTAGTTTCTCGATATGTGTATAGGGATGGTTTATGAATCCAGTCCAATTGCGCGTTGAAATATTTAACTTCGTAATTTACTTTAAACTAGACCAGAAGCGCTTCTAGTGGCTCTCACGCACCCGTAGTTTCTGTATATGTGTCTAGGGATTGTTTATGCATGCAGTCTAATTGCGCGTTGAACAATTTCACTTCGTAATTTACTTTTGAACTATACCAGAAGCGTTTCTAGTGGCGTTCACGCACCCGTAGTTTCTCTATTGTGTCTAGGGATTGTTTATGCATGCAGTCCAATTGCGCGTTGAAGAATTTAACTTCGTAATTTACTTTTAAACTAGACCAGAAGCGCTTCTAGTGACTCACGCACCCTTAGTTTCTCTATATATGTCCAGGGATTGTTTATGCATGCAGTCAAATTGCGCGTTGAACAATGTCACATCGTAATCTACTTTTGAACTATACCAAAAGCGTTTCTAGTGGCTGTCAGGCACCCGTTGTTTCTATATTTTGTCTAGGGATTGTTTTACAGTCAGTCCAATTTCGCGTTAAAGAATGTAACATCGTAATTTACTTTTGAACTTGACGAGAAGCGTTTCTAGTGCCTCTCACGCAAACGTAGTTTCTTTATATGTGTCTAGGGGTTGTTTATGAAGTCACTCCGATTGCGCGTTGAAGAATGCCACTTGGTAATTTATTTTTGAACTAGACCAGAAGCGTTTCTAGTGGCTCTCAAGCTATTGCAGTTTCTCTATATGTGTCTAGGGATTGTTTATGCATCCAGGTAAATTGCACGTTGAGCAATTTAACTTCGTAATTTACTTTTGAACGAGACCAGAAGCGTTTTTAGTGGCTCTCACGCAACCGTAGTTTCCCTATATGTGTCTAGGGATTGTTCATGCAGTCATTCCATTTGCGCGTTGAAGAATGTCACTTTCGCAATTTATTTTTGAACTAGACCAGAAGCGTTTCTAGTGGCTCGAATGCAACCGTAGTTTCTCTATATGTGTCTAAGGATTCTTTATGCAGTCAGTCCAATTGCGCGTGGAAGAATGCCACTTGGTAATTTAACTTTTAACTCGACCAGAAGCGTTTCTAATGGCTCTCACGCAACCGTCGTTTCTTTATATGTGTCTTGGGATTGTTTATGCATGCAGTCCAATTGCGCGTTGAACAATTTCACTTCGTAATTTACTCTTGAACCAGAAGCGTTTCTAGTGGCTGTCACGCACCCGTAGTTTCTCTATTGTGTCTAGGGATTGTTTATACAGGCAGTCCAATTGAACGTTGAAAAATGACACTTGGTAATTTACTTTTGAACTAGAGCAGAAGCGTTTCCAGTGGCTCTCGCGCAACCATAGTTTCTCTATGTGTCAAGGGATTGTTTATGCAGTCACTCCAATTGCGCGTTGAAGAATGTCACATCGTAATCTACTTTTGAACTATACCAAAAGCGTTTCTAGTGGCTGTCAGGCACCCGTTGTTTCTATATTTTGTCTAGGGATTGTTTTACAGTCAGTCCAATTTCGCGTTAAAGAATGTAACATCGTAATTTACTTTTGAACTTGACGAGAAGCGTTTCTAGTGCCTCTCACGCAAACGTAGTTTCTTTATATGTGTCTAGGGGTTGTTTATGAAGTCACTCCGATTGCGCGTTGAAGAATGCCACTTGGTAATTTATTTTTGAACTAGACCAGAAGCGTTTCTAGTGGCTCTCACGCAATTGCAGTTTCTCTGTCTAGGGATTGTTTATGCATCCAGGTAAATTGCACGTTGAGCAATTTAACTTCGTAATTTACTTTTGAACGAGACCAGAAGCGTTTTTAGTGGCTCTCACGCAACCGTAGTGTCCCTATATGTGTCTAGGGATTGTTCATGCAGTCATTCCATTTGCGCGTTGAAGAATGTCACTTTTGTCACTGTCGTAATTTATTTCTGAACTAGACCAGAAGCGTTTCTAGTGGCTATCACGCAACCGTAGTATCTCTTTATGCTATGGATTATTTATGCAGTCAGTCCAACTGCACGTTGAAGAATGTCACTTCGTAATTTACTCTTGAACTAGACCAGAAGCATTTATAGTAGCTGTCACGCACCCGTAGTTTCTCTATTGTGTCTAGGGATGGTTTATACAGTCAGTCCAATTGCGCTTTGAAGAATGTCACTTCGTAATTTACTTTTCAACTAGACCGGAACATTTCTAGTGGCTCTCACGCAACCGTAGTTTCTCTATATGTGTCTAGGGATTGTTTATGCAGTCACTCCAATTGCACGTTGAAGAATGCCACTTCGTAATTTACCTTTGAACTAGACCAGAAGCGTTTCTAGTGGCTCTCACGCAATTGTAGTTTCTCTATATGTGTCTAGGGATTCTTTATGCAGTCACTCCATTTGCCCGTTGAAGAATTTCACTTCGTAATTTACTTTTGAATTAGACCAGAAGTGCTTCTAGTGGCTGTCACGCACCCGTAGTTTCTCTATATGTGTCTAGGGATTGTTTATGCAGTAACTCCAATTGCGCTTTCAAGAATGCCACTTCGTAATTTACTTTTCAACTAGACCAGAAAATTTCTAGTGGCTCTCACGCAACCGTACTTTCTCTATGTGTCTATGGATTGTTTATGCAGTCAGTCCAACTGCCCGTTGAGAAATGTCACTTCGTAATTTACTTTTGATCTAGACCAGAAGCGTTTCAGTGGCTCTCATGCAAGCGTAGTTTCTCTATATGTGTCTATGGATTGTTTATGCAGTCACTGCAATTGCGCTTCGAAAAATGCCACATCGTAATTTATTTTTGAACTAGACCAGAAGCGTTTCTAGTGGCTGTCACGCCCCAGTAGTTTCTCAATTGTGTCTAGGTATTGCGTATACAGTCAGTCCAATTTAGCGTTGAAGAATGTCACTTCGTAATTTACTTTTAAACTAGACCAGAACGTTCCTAGTGGCTCTCACGCAACCGTAGTTTCTCTATATGTGTCTATGGATTGTTTATGCAGTCAGTCCAACTGCACGTTGAGAAATGTCACTTCGTAATTTACTTTTGAACTAGACCAGAAGTGCTCCTAGTGGCTGTCAACCACCCGTAGTTTCTCTATATGTGTCTAAGGATTGTTTATGCATGCAGTCCAATGGCGCGTTGAACAATTTCACTTCGTAATTTACTTTTGAACAATATCAGAAGCGTTTCTAGTGGCTGTCACGCACCAGTAGTTTCTCTATTGTGTCTAGGGATTGCTTATACAGTCAGTCCAATTTAGCGTTGAAGAATGTCACTTCGTAATTTACTTTTCAACTAGACCAGAACGTTTCTAGTGGCTCTCACGCACCCGTAGTTTCTCTATTGTGCCTAAAGATTGTTTATACAGTCAGATACAGTCAGTCCAATTTCGCGTTGCAGAATCTGACTTCGTTATTTACTCTTGAACTAGACCAGAAGCGTTTCTACTGGCTGTCACGCACCCGTAGTTTCTCTATTTTGTCTAGGGATTGTTAATACAGTCAGTCCAATTTAGCGTTGAAGAATGTCCCTTCGTAATTTACTTTTCAACTAGACCAGAACGTTTCTAGTGTCTCTCACGCAACCGTAGTTTCTCTATATGTGTCTATGGATTGTTTATGCAGTCAGTCCAACTGCACGTTGAGAAATGTCACTTCGTAATTTACTTTTGAATTATACCAGAAGCGTTTCTAATGGCTGTCACGCACCCGTAGTTTCTCTATTGTGTCTAGGGATTGTTTATACAGTCAGTCCAATTTAGCGTTGAAGAATGTCACTTCGTAATTTACTTTTGAACAATACCAGAAGCGTTTCTAGTGGCTCTCACGCAATTGTAGTTTCTCTATATGTGGCTAGGGATTGTTTATACAGTCAGTCCAATTTAGCGTTGAAGAATGTCACTTCGTATTTACTTTTCAACTAGACCCGAACGTTTCTAGTGGCTGTCACGCACCAGTAGTTTCTCTGTTGTTTCTAGGGATTGTTTATACAGTCAGTCCAATTTCGCGTTTAAGAATGCCACTTCGTAAGTTACTTTTGAACTAGACCAAAAGCGTTTCTAGTGGCTCTCACGCAATTGTAGTTTCTCTATATGTGGCTCGGGATTGTTTATACAGTCAGTCCAATTTAGCGTTGAAGAATGTCACTTCGTAATTTACTGTTGAACAATACCAGAAGCGTTTCTAGTGGCTGTCACGCACCAGTAGTTTCTCTATTGTGTCTAGGGATTGCTTATACAGTCAGTCCAATTTAGCGTTGAAGAATTTCACTTCGTAATTTACTTTTCAACTATACCAGAACGTTTCTAGTGGCTCTCACGCACCCGTAGTTTCTCTATTGTGCCTAAAGATTGTTTATACAGTCAGATACAGTCAGTCCAATTTCGCGTTGCAGAATCTCACTTCGTAATTTACTCTTGAACTAGACCAGAAGCTTTTCTAGTGGCTCTCACGCAATTGTAGTTTCTCTCTATGCGTCTAGGCATTGTTTGTGCATCCAGTCCATTTGCGCGTTAAAGAATTTCACTTCGTAATTTACTTTTGAACTAGACCAGAAGCGTTTCTAGTTCCTCTCACGCAATTGTAGTTTCTCTATATGTGTCTAGGGATTGTTTATGCAGTCAGTCCATTTGCCCGTTGAAGAATTTCACTTCGTAGTTTACTTTTGAATTATACCAGAAGCATTTCTAATGGCTGTCACGCACCCGTAGTTTCTCTATTGTGTCTAAGGATTGTTTATACAGTCAGTCCAATTTAGCGTTGAAGAATGTCACTTGGTAATTTACTTTTCAACTAGACCAGAACGTTTCTAGTGGCTCTCACGCAACCGTAGTTTCTCTATATGTGTCTATGGATTGTTTATGCAGTCAGTCGAACTGCACGTTGAGAAATGTCACTGCATAATTTACTTTTGAACTAGACCAGAAGTGCTCCTAGTGGCTGTCAACCACCCGTAGTTTCTCTATATGTGTCTAGGGATTGTTTATGCATGCAGTCCAATTGCGCGTTGAACAATTTCACTTCGTAATTTACTTTTGAACAATACCAGAAGCGTTTCTAGTGGCTGTCACGCACCAGTAGTTTCTCCATTGTGTCTAGGGATTGCTTATACAGTCAGTCCAATTTAGCGTTGAATAATGTCACTTCGTAATTTACTTTTGAACTAGACCCGAACGTTTCTAGTGGCTCTCACGCACCCGTAGTTTCTCTATTGTGCCTAAAGATTGTTTATACAGTCAGTCCAATTTCGCGTTGCAGAATGTCACTTCTTAATTTACTTTTGAATTAGACCAGAAGCGTTTCTAGTGGCTCTCACGCAATTGTATTTTCTCTATATGTGTCTAGGGATTGTTTATGCATCCAGACCAATTGCGCGTTGAAGAATTTCACTTCGTAATTTTCTTTTCAACAATACCAGAAGCGTTTCTAGTGGCTGTCACGCACCCGTAATTTCTCTATTTTGTCTAGGGATTGTTTATACAGTCATTCCAATTTAGCGTTGAAGAATGTCAGTTCGTAATTTACTTTTCAACTAGACCAGAACGTTTCTACTGGCTCTCACGCACCCGTAGTTCCTCTATTGTGCCTAAATATTGTTTATACAGTCAGTCCAATTTCGCGTTGCAGACTATCACTTCGTAATTTACTCTTGAACTATACCAGAAGCGTTTCTAGTGGCTGTCACGCACCCGTAGTTTCTCTGTATGTGTCTAGGGATTGTTTATGCAGTCACTCCACACGGACCCGAGCACATAGGGGTTGGACCCTCCCGCGCTTAACCGTGCGCGGCTTAGCCGTGTCCGGGGAAAAGGGGATCCTGGAGGTTGAGCCGAAGCCGGGAGTTTGGACCTTTATGGCCCCCTGGCGGAGGCAACACACCTCTTTGGCCTCTGCTTCACGTAGACGGCACCCCTGGACTGACCCACCCGGGGGAAATCGGTAGTTGCCTTTTCCTGTCTCTCTCTCCCTCCAACCTTCGTCTTTTTCTCTCACTTTCCATCTCTCCTGCCTTCTCTTCACTTCGCTTTACTTCCAATTTTCCAGGCAGCAAGGGTGAACCTGGTGTAGTTTATCCATCCTTGGGTCTATTATATTAGGTTATAGTGGCTATGTACAGCTGGCGTCTGCATCTCCTTCGGGTCTTGTAGCGTCCCCTTGTTGGGCTCGGTGGTGGGCGGGTGGAATAGCTACCGAAATCATTGTTACCTTATGGCTTTATCGTCATTCCCCCGACTCCCTGATCGCTCTCACAAACGAGGGCGCACCGAAGATATTTTTCAATTCAAAGGCAGCAAATTGCAAAACTTCCCCAGATTTCATGTTATCCATTCCGATAAACCCGAAAAGACGGTGAGAATGATCTCACCCTTTCTCGTTTCGAAAAGTCTGTCCGAAGCTCTTGGAGCAGGCTACAAAGCGTCGAAATTGGCTAGCGGCGACCTCCTTTTGGAACTCCGCGATGTAAAACAGCACGAAAAGCTTTCTAACCTAGTGTCATTTGGGGAGATCCCAGTGACAATATCCCCACACCGAACGATGAACACCAGCCGTGGTGTAGTCTCCGACGATGACCTCATGGAACTGACAGAAGCTGAACTGTTGGAAGGCTGGAGCGAACAAAACGTGATCACTGTTAAACGAATCATGCTAAGACGGGACGGCAAAGAGATCAAAACCAAGCATATAGTACTAACTTTTGGCTCAAGCATCCTGCCTGAGACAATCGAGGCAGGCTATGTAAGCTACGGGTTAGACCCTATGTACCAAACCCTCTTCGTTGCTTCAAGTGCCAGCGTTTCGGCCACAGTTCCCAGAACTGCCGAGGTCGACAGACATGTGCTAAATGTAGTTCCGGTGACCATGCCTCTGAAACATGTGAGAACACTCTACACTGTGTCAATTGTGATGGCGAGCATGCCGCATACTCGCGGTCGTGCCCGTCTTGGAAGAAAGAAAAAGAAATAGTCACGATCAAAGTAAAGGAAAACATAACTTTCAAAGAGGCTCGCAGGCGGGTGTCATTCATACCTGCCTAAAGTCAGTTTTGCCGAGGTGGCGCGTCAGGGGGCAGCGCCACCGCGGCACCCGGCGGCTGTCCGGTCCACACAGAGTGAGCCGGCGGTGACGCCATCCGCCCCCTCGGCGGCTGCGGCTAGCGCTGCTCCGCCATCTCAGAACAAGGGACCATCAACTTCCGGGCTGGTGGCCTCCAGGGCCTCGTCCCTCGAGACGAGGCTTTCACGTCAAACGAACCGCTCGCAAGAGCGCGTGTCTAGCGCCCCGCAAGAGGCAATGGACACAACCGGCCAGACGGCGCCACCAGCGCCTAAGGAGCGGCGAGATTCTCTCGACCGCTCCAGAAAAGAAAGATCTCGTGTCACGGCGCCTGCAAAGGGCCCCGCGAGCTAATCTTCGTCTCTTAAACACACAGCACAAACACATTTGTCATTATGGAGACACAAATACTACAGTGGAATGTCAGAGGACTTCTTCACAACCTCGACGATATTACAGAACTCCTACACAAACACAATCCAAAGCTGCTGTGTGTTCAAGAGACGCATCTGAAACCCACAAATACAAACTTTCTTCGTCAATACACCATCTACCGCAAAGACCGTGACGTGGCGAACGCCTCGTCTGGCGGTGTAGCAATAGCTGTCGACAAGTCTGTAGCTTGTCAATATGTCGCCCTTCAGACGCCCCTAGAGGCAGTGTCAGTTCGGGCAATTCTTTTCAGTAAGTTGGTAACCGTATGCACCGTTTATATACCCCCGAATCATCATCTCCAGAAAACAGATTTCCATAACCTCATTGATCAGCTTCCCGAACCCTACATACTCGTGGGAGATTTTAACGCTCATAACACGATGTGGGGAGACTCACGATGCGATACGAGAGGTAGATTCATAGAAAAATTCCTCGTGAACTCCGGTGCATGCCTCTTCAATTAAAAGGAGCCAACCTATTATAACCTTCATCACAATTCATACTCATCAATAGACTTGGCGATTGGTTCTGCTTCCCTTTTTCCCGACTTGGAATGGAGTGTAATCAAAAACCCATTCGGAAGTGACCACTTTCCAATCACACTAAACTTAGTAGCCCAACATAACTCCCTTCCGCATGTCCCTAGGTGGAAACTAGCCTCCGCCGACTGGACACTTTTTAAAGAATCGACATTTATATGACGAGATTTTATCAGCGAATTTAGCATAGACGACGCAGTAGCGTATTTTACCGCTTTTATCATCGACGCAGCAAACAAGTTCATTCCACAATCAAGCGGTAGCTCATCCAAAAGACGAGTGCCGTGGTGGAATGATGAGTGCAAGGAGGCGCGGAAAAAACAAAATAAAGCGTGGGGCATACTCCGTCGATCCCCAACTGCAGAAAATTTGATGGAATTTAAAAACATAAAATCACAGGGAAGGCGAACGCGACGACAAGCTAAAAGGGCAAGCTGGGAGAGGTTCCTATCGGGTATTAATTCATTCACACAGGAGGCAAAGTATGGAATGGGCTCAGGAGGCTTAAGGGACCACAAATTCATTCATTGCCCCTGGTGGATAAAGAAGGAAATAAGTTGGAAGACCAGGCTGACGCTCTTGGTGAACACTTCGAGCGCGTGTCTAGATCCACCCACTATTCGGAGAGCTTCCTGAAATATAAAGCAATAGAAGAACGTAAGCCTCTGATCCGGAAATGTAGCCCAAATCAACCTTATAACCGTCCTTTTGGTATTGCCGAACTTAAAGCCGCCTTGTCAGCTTGTCAGAGCTCTGCACCGGGTCCGGATAGAATCATGTACGATATGATCAAGCACTTGCACTGCGACACGCAAATCACCCTAAACAGACTC
>NC_051159.1:344500-518143 GCF_013339745.2 Dermacentor silvarum
TATAACAAGACCTTAGACAAAATAGAGAAACTACGGGTGCGTGACAGCCACTAGAAACGCTTCTGGTATTGTTCAAAAGTAAATTACGAAGTGAAATTGTTCAACGCGCAATTGGTCTGGATGCATAAACAATCCCTAGACACATATAGAGAAACTACAATTGCGTGAGAGCCACTAGAAACGCTTCTGGTCTAGTTCAAAAGTAAATTACGATGTGGCATTCTTCAAAGCGCAACTGCAGTGACTGCATAAAGAATGCCTAGACACATATAGAGAAACTACAATTGCGTGAGAGCCACTAGAAACGCTTTTGGTCTAGTTCCAAAGTAAATTACGAAGTGACATTCTGCAACGCGTAATTGTACTGACTGTATAACAATCTTTAGGCACAATAGAGAAACTACGGGTGCGTGAGAGCCAGTAGAAACGTTCTCGTCTAGATGAAAAGTGAATTAAGAAGTGACATTCTTCAAAGCTAAATTGGACTGACTGTACAAACAATCCTTAGACACAATAGAGAAACTACGGGTGCGTGACAGCCATTAGAAACGCTTCTGGTATAATTGAAAAGTAAATTACGAAGTTAAATCGTTCAACGCGTAATTGGACTGCATGCATAAACAATCCCTAGACACATGTAGAGAAACTACGGGTGCGTGACAGCGACTAGAAGCACTTCTGGTCTAGTTCAAAAGCAAATTACGAAGTGAAATTCTTCAACGAGCAAATGGACTGACTGCATAAACAATCCCTAGACTCATATGGAGAAACTACAATTGCGTGAGAGGCACTAGAAACGCTTCTGGTCTAGTTCAAAAGTAAATTACGAAGTGAAATTCTTCAACGCGCAAATGGACTGGATGCATAAACAATGCCTAGACACATAGAGAGAAACTAAAATTGCGTGAGAGCCACTAAAAAAGCTTCTGGTCTAGTTCAAGAGTAAATTACGAAGTGAGATTCTGCAACGCGAAATTGGACTGACTGTATCTGACTGTATAAACAATGTTTGGGCACAGTAGAGAAACTACGGGTGCGTGAGAGCCACTGGAAACGTTCTGGTCTAGTTGAAAAGAAAATTACGAAGTGACATTCTTCAACGCTAAATTGGACTGACTGTATAAGCAATCCCTAGACACAATAGAGAAACTACTGGTGCGTGACAGCCACTAGAAACGCTTCTGGTATTGTTCAAAAGTAAATTACGAAGTGAAATTGTTCAACGCGCCATTGGACTGCATGCATAAACAATCCTTAGGCACATATAGAGAAACTACGGGTGGTTGACAGCCACTAGGAGCACTTCTGGTCAAGTTCAAAAGTAAATTACGAAGTGACATTTCTCAACGTGCAGTTGGACTGACTGCATAAACAATCCAAAGACACATATAGAGAAACTACGGTTGCGTGAGAGCCACTAGAAATGTTCTGGTCTAGTTGAAAAGTAAAGTACGAAGTGAAATTGTTCAACGCGCAATTGGACTGCATGCATAAACAATCCATAGACGCATATAGAGAAACTACATGTGCATTAGAGCCACTAGAAGCGCTTCTGGTCTAGTTCAAAAGTAAATTACGAAGTGACATTCTTCAACGCGCAATCGGAGTGATTGCATAAACAATCCCTAGACACATATAGAGAAAATACGGTTGGATGAGACCCAGTAGAAACGCTTCTGGTCTAGTGTAAGAGTAAATTACGAAGTGAAATTGTTAAATGCGCAATTGGACTGCATGCATAAACAATCCCTAGACACATATAGAGAAACTACGGGTGCGTGAGAGGCACTAGAAGCGCTTCTGGTTTAGTTCAAAAGTAAATTACGGAGTGAAATTCTTCAACGCGCACTTGGACTGGATGCATAAACAATCCCTAGACACATATAGAGAAACTACGGTCGCGTGAGAGCCACTAGAAACGTTCTGGTCAAGTTGAAAAGTCAATTACGAAGTGACATTCTTCAACGCTAAATTGGACTGACTGTATAACCAATCCTTAGACACAATAGAGAAACTACGGGTGCGTGACAGCCACTAGAAGCACTTCTGGTCTAATTCAAAAGTAAGTTACGAAGTGAAATTCTCCAACGGGCAAATGGACTGACTGCATAAGGAATCCCTGGACACATAGAGAAACTACCATTGCGTGAGAGCCACTAGAAACGCTTCTGGTATTGTTCAAAAGTAAATTACGAAGTGAAATTGTTCAACGCGCAATTGGTCTGGATGCATAAACAATCCCTAGACACATATAGAGAAACTACAATTGCGTAAGAGCCACTAGAAACGCTTCTGGTCTAGTTCAAAAGTAAATTACGATGTGGCATTCTTCAAAGCGCAACTGCAGTGACTGCATAAACAATCCATAGACACATATAGAGAAACTACGCTTGCGTGAGAGCCACTGAACGCTTCTGGTCTAGTTGGAAAGTAAATTACGAAGTGACATTCTTCAACGGACAAATGGGCTGACTGCATAAAGAATCCCTAGACACATATAGAGAAACTACAATTGCGTGAGAGCCACTAGAAATGCTTTTGGTCTAGTTCAAAAGTAAATTACGAAGTGACATTCTTCAACGCGAAATTGGACTGACTGTATAAACAATCCATAGACACATATAGAGAAACTACGGTTGCGTGAGTGCCACTAGAAACGTTCGGGTGTAGGTGAAAAGTAAATTACGAAGTGACATTCTTCAACGCTAAATTGGACTGACTGCATAAAGAATCCCTAGACACATATAGAAAAACTACAATTGCGTGAGAGCCACTAGAAACGCTTTTGGTCTAGTCCAAAAGTAAATTACGAAGTGGCATTCGTCAACGCGCAATTGGACTGACTGTATAAACAATCCCTGGATACAATAGAGAAACTACGGGTGCTTGACAGCCACTAGAAACGTTTCTGGTATAGTTCAAGAGTAAATTACGAAGTGACATTCTGCAACGCGAAATTGGACTGACTGTATAAACAACCTTTAGGCACAATAGAGAAACTACGGGTGCATGAGAGCCACTAGAAACGTTCTGGTCAAGTTGAAAAGTAAATTACGAAGTGACATTCTTCAACGCTAAATTGAACTGACTGTATAAACAATCCTTAGACACAATAGAGAAACTACGGGTGCGTGACAGCCATTAGAAACGCTTATGGTATAATTCAAAAGTAAATTACGAAGTTAAATCGTTCAACGCGTAATTGGACTGCATGCATAAACAATCCCTAGACACATATAGAGAAACTACGGGTGCGTGACAGCCACTAGAAGCACTTCTGGTCTAGATCAAAAGTAAATTACGAAGTGACATTCTTCAACGCTAAATTGGACTGCATGCATAAACAATCCCTAGACACATGTAGAGAAACTACGGGTGCGTGACAGCCACTAGAAGCACTTCTGGTCTAGTTCAAAAGCAAATTACGAAGTGAAATTCTTCAACGGGCAAATGGACTGACTGCATAAACAATCCCTAGACACATAGAGAAACTACCATTGCGTGAGAGCCACTAGAAACGCTTTTGGTCTAGTTCAAAAGTAAATTACGAAGTGGCATTCTTCAACGCGCAATTGGACGGACTGTATAAACAATCTTTAGGCACAATAGAGAAACTACGGGTGCATGACAGCCACTAGAAACGCTTCTGGTATAGTTCAAGAGTAAATTACGAAGTGAAATTCTTCAACGGCCAAATGGACTGACTGCATAAGGAATCCATGGACACATAGAGAAACTACCATTGCGTGAGAGCCACTAGAAACGCTTTTGGTCTAGGTCAAAAGTAAATTACGAAGTGGCATTCTTCAACGCGCAATTGGACTGACTGTATAAACAATCCCTAGACACAATAGAGAAACTACGGGTGCGTGACAGCCACTAGAAACGCTTCTGGTATAGTTCAAGAGTAAATTACGAAGTGACATTCTGCAACGCGAAATTGGAGTGACTGCATAAACAATCCCTAGACACATATAGAAACTACGGGCGCGTGACAGCCACTAGAAGCACTTTTGGTCTAATTGAAAAGTAAATTACGAAGTGAAATTCTTCAACGGGCAAATGGACTGACTGCATAAAGAATCCCTAGACACATATAGAGAAACTGCAATTGCGTGAGAGCCACTAGAAACGCTTCTGTTATAGTTCAAGAGAAAATTACGAAGTGACATTCTGCAACGCGAATATGGAGTGACTGCATAAACAGTCCCTAGACACATATAGAGAAACTACGGGTGCGTGACAGACACTAGAAACGCTTCTGGTCTAATTCAAAACTAAATTACGAAGTGAAATTCTTCAACGGGCAAATGGACTGCCTGCATAAAGAATCCCTAGACACATAGAGAAACTACGGGTGCGTGAGAGCCACTAGAAACGTTCTGGTATTGTTCAAAAGTAAATTACGAAGTGACTTTCTGCAACGCGAAATTGGACTGACTGTATAAAAAATCCCTAGACACAACAGAGAAACTACGTGTGCGTGCAGCTACTAGAAACGCTTCTGGTATTGTTCAAAAGTAAATTACGAAGTGAAATTGTTCAACGCGCAAATAATTGAACTGCATGTATAAACAATCCCTAGACACGTATAGAGAAACTACGGGTGCGTGAGAGCCACTAGAAAAAGTTCTGGTCTAGTTGAAAAGTAAATTACGAAGTGAGATTCTTCAATGCTAAATTGGACTGCATGTATAAAAAATGCCTAGACACATATAGAGGAACTACGGTTGGATGAGACTCAGTAAAAACGCGTCTGCTCTAGTGTAAAAGTAAATTACGAAGTGAAATTGTTAAATGCGCAACTGGACTGCATGCATAAACAATCCCTAGACACATATAGAGAAACTACGGGTGCGTGAGAGGCACTACAAGGGCTTCTAGTAATGTTCAAAAGTAAATTACGAAGTGAAATTGTTCAACGCGCAATTGGACTGCATGCATAAACAATCCCTAGACACACATAGAGAAACTACGGGTGCATGACAGCCACTAGAAACGCTTCTGGTCTAGTTGAAAAGTAAATTACGAAGTGATATTTGTCAACGTGCAATTGGACTGACTGCATAAACAATCCATAGAAACAATAGAGAATCTATGGCTGCATGACAGGCACTAGAAACGCTTCTGGTATAGCTCAAGAGTAAATTACGAAGTGTTATTGTTCAACGCGCAATTGGTCTGGATGGATAAACAATCCCTAGACACATATAGAGAAACTACAATTGCGTGAGAGCCACTAGAAACGCTTCTGGTCTAGTTCAAAAGTAAATTACGATGTGGCATTCTTCAAAGCGCAATTGCAGTGACTGCATAAACAATCCATAGACACATATAGAGAAACTACGCTTGCGTGAGAGCCACTGAAACGCTTCTGGTCTAGTTCAAAAGTAATTTACGAAGTGACATTCTTCAACGCTAAATTGGACTGACTGTATAAACAATCCCTAGACACAATAGAGAAACTACAATTGCGTGAGAGCCACTAGAAACGCTTTTGGTCTAGTTCAAAAGTAAATTACGAAGTGGCATTCTTCAACGCGCAATTGGACTGCATGCATAAACAATCCCTAGACACATGTAGAGAAACTACGGGTGCGTGACAGCGACTAGAAGCACTTCTGGTCTAGTTCAAAAGAAAATTACGAAGTGAAATTCTTCAACGAGCAAATGGACTGACTGCATAAACAATCCCTAGACACATATGGAGAAACTACAATTGCGTGAGAGGCACTAGAAACGCTTCTGGTCTAGTTCAAAAGTAAATTACGAAGTGAAATTCTTCAACGCGCAAATGGACTGACTGTATCTGACTGTATAAACAATGTTTGGGCACAGTAGAGAAACTACGGGTGCGTGAGAGCCACTAGAAACGTTCTGGTCTAGTTGAAAAGTAAATTACGAAGTGACATTCTTCAACGCTAAATTGGACTGACTGTATAAGCAATCCCTAGACACAATAGAGAAACTACTGGTGCGTGACAGCCACTAGAAACGCTTCTGGTATTGTTCAAAAGTAAATTACGAAGTGAAATTGTTCAACGCGCCATTGGACTGCATGCATAAACAATCCTTAGGCATATATAGAGAAACTACGGGTGGTTGACAGCCACTAGGAGCACTTCTGGTCAAGTTCAAAAGTAAATTACGAAGTGACATTTCTCCACGTGCAGTTGGACTGACTGCATAAACAATCCATAGACACATAAAGAGAAACTACGGTTGCGTGAGAGCCACTAGAAACGTTCTGGTATAATTCAAAAGTAAATTACGAAGTGACATTTCTCAACGTGCAGTTGGACTGCCTGCCTAAAGAATCCCTAGACACATATAGAGAAACTACGATTGCGTGGGAGCCACTAGAAACGCTTTTGTTCTAGTTTAAAAGTATATTACGAAGTGGCATTCCGCAACGCGAAATATGACTAACTGTATATACAATCCCTAGACACAATAGAGAAACTACGGGTGCGTGACAGCCACTAGAAACGCTTTTGGTATAGTTCAAGAGTAAATTACGAAGTGAGATTCTGCAACGCAAAATTGGACTGACTGTATCTGACTGTATAAAAAATCTTTAGGCACAATGGAGAAACTACGGGTGTGTGAGAGCCACTAGAAACGTTCTGGTCTATTTGAAAAGTAAATTACGAAGTGACATTCTTCAACGCTAAATTGGACTGACTGTATAAGCAATCCCTAGACACAATAGAGAAACTACGCGTCCGTGACAGCCACTAGAAAGGCTTCTGCTATTGTTCAAAAGTAAATTACGAAGTGAAATTGTTCAACACGCAATTGGACTGCGTGCATAAACAATCCCTAGACACATATAGAGAAACTACGGTTGGATGAGACCCAGTAGAAACGCTTCTGGTCTAGTGTAAAAGTAAATTACGAAGTGAAATTGTTAAATGCACAACTGGACTGCATGCATAAACAATCCCTAGACACATTTAGAGAAAGTACGGGTGCGTGAGAGGCACTAGAAGCGCTTCTGGTCTAGTTCAAAAGTGAATTACGGAGTGAAATTCTTCAACGCGCAATTGGACTGGATGCATAAACAATCTCTAGACACATATAGAGAAACTACAATTGCGTGAGAGCCACTAGAAACGCTTCTCGTATTGTTCAAAAGTAAATTACGAAGTGAAATTGTTCAACGCGCAATTGCAGTGACTGCATAAACAATCCCTAGACACATATAGAGAAACTATGCTTGCGTGAGAGCCACTAGAAACGCTTCTGGTGTAGTTCAAAAGTAAATTACGAAGTGACATTTCTCAACGTGCAGTTGTACTAACTGCATAAACAATCCATAGACACATACAGAGAAACTGCGCTTGCGTGAGATCCACTAGAAACGCTTCTGGTCTAGTTCAAAAGTAAATTACGTAGTGAAATTCTTCAACGGGCAAATGGACTGACTGCATAAAGAATCCCTAGACACATATACAGAAACTACGCTTGCGTGAGAGCCACTAGAAATGTTCTGGTCTAGTTTAAAAGTAAATTACGAAGTGGCATTCTTCAAAGTGCAATTGGAGTGACTGCATAAACAATCCCTAGACACATATAGAGAAACTACGGGTGCGTGACAGCCACAAGAAGCGCTTCTGGTCTAATTCAAAAGTAAATTACAAAGTGAAATTCTTCAACGGACAAATGGACTGACTGCATAAAGAATCCCTAGAAACATATAGAGAAACTACAATTTCGTTAGAGCCACTAGAAACGCTTCTGGTCTAGTTCAAAAGTAAATTACGAAGTGGCATTCTTCAACGCGCAATTGGAATGACTGCATAAACAATCCCTAGACGCATATAGAGAAACGACGGTTGCGTGATAGCCACTAGAAACGCTTCTGGTCTAGTTCTAGAGTAAATTACGAAGTGAAATTCTTCAAGGCGCAATTGGAGTGACTGCGTAAACAATCCCTAGAGCCATATAGAGAAACTACGGGGGCGTGAGAGCCACTAGAAACGCTTCTGGTCTAGTTCAAAAGTAAATTACGAAGTGACATTTCTCAACGTGCAGTTGTACTAACTGCATAAACAATCCATAGACACAATAGAGAAACTACGGGTGCGTGACAGCCACTAGAAACGCTTCTGGTATAGTTCAAGAGTAAATTACGAAGTGAGATTCTGCAACGCGAAATTGGACTGACTGTATCTGACTGTATAAACAATTTTTAGGCACAATGGAGAAACTACGGCTGTGTGAGAGCTACTAGAAACGTTCTGGTCTAGTTGAAAAGTAAATTACGAAGTGACATTCCTCAATGCTAAATTGGACTGACTGTATAAGCAATCCCTAGACACAATAGAGAAACTACGCGTCCGTGACAGCCACTAGAAACGCTTCTGGTATTGTTCAAAAGTAAATTACGAAGTGACATTCCGCAACGCGAAATTGGACTAACTGTATAAACAATCCCTAGACACAATAGAGAAACCACGGGTGCGTGACAGCCACTAGAAACGCTTCTGGTATTGTTCAAAAGTAAATTACGAAGTGAAATTGTTCAACGCGCAATTAATTGGACTGCATGTATGAACAATCCCTAGACCCATATAGAGAAACTACGGGTGCGTGAGAGCCACTAGAAAAAGTTCTGGTCTAGTTGAAAAGTAAATTACGAAGTGACATTCTTCAATGCTAAATTGGACTGCATGTATAAACAATCCCTAGACACATTAAAAGAAACTACGGGTGCGTGACAGCCACTAGAAACGCTTCTGGTATTGTTCAAAAGTAAATTACGAAGTGAAATTGTTCAACGCGCAATCGGACTGCATGCATAAACAATCCCTAGACGCATATAGAGAAATTACATGTGCTTGAGACCCACTAGAAGCGGTTCTGGTCTAGTTCAAAAGTAAATTACGAAGTGACATACTTCAACACGCAATCGGAGTGATTGCAGAACAATCCCTAGACACATATAGAGAAACTACGGTTGGATGAGACCCAGTAGAAACGCTTCTGGTCTAGTGTAAAAGTAAATTACGAAGTGAAATTGTTAAATGCGCAATTGGACTGCATGCATAAACAATCCATAGACGCATATAGAGAAACTACATGTGCATGAGAGCCACTAGAAGCGCTTCTGGTCTAGTTCAAAAGTAAATTACGAAGTGACATTCTTCAACGCGCATTCGGAGTGATTGCATAAACAATCCCTAGACACATATAGAGAAAATACGGTTGGATGAGACCCAGTAGAAACGCTTCTGGTCTAGTGTAAAAGTAAATTACTTAGTGAAATTGTTAAATGCGCAATTGGACTGCATGCATAAACAATCCCTTGACACATATAGAGAAACTACGGGTGCGTGAGAGGCACTAGAAGCGCTTCTGGTCTAGTTCAAAAGTAAATTACGGAGTGAAATTCTTCAACGCGCACTTGGACTGCCTGCATAAAGAATCCCTAGACAAAATAGAGAAACTACGGGTGCGTGAGAGCCACTAGAAACGTTCTGGTCTAGTTAAAAAGTAAATTACGAAGTAACATTCTTCAACGCTAAATTGGACTGACTGTATAAGCAATCCCTAGACACAATAGAGATACTACGCGTGCGTGACAGCCACTAGAAACGCTTCTGGTATTGTTCAAAAGTAAATTACGAAGTGACTTTCTGCAACGCGAAATTGGACTGACTGTATAAAAAATCCCTAGACACAACAGAGAAACTACGTGTGCGTGCAGCTACTAGAAACGCTTCTGGTATTGTTCAAAAGTAAATTACGAAGTGAAATTGTTCAACGCGCAATTAATTGAACTGCATGTATAAACAATCCCTAGACACGTATAGAGAAACTACGGGTGCGTGAGAGCCACTAGAAAAAGTTCTGGTCTAGTTGAAAAGTAAATTACGAAGTGAGATTCTTCAATGCTAAATTGGACTGCATGTATAAAAAATGCCTAGACACATATAGAGGAACTACGGTTGGATGAGACTCAGTAAAAACGCGTCTGCTCTAGTGTAAAAGTAAATTACGAAGTGAAATTGTTAAATGCGCAACTGGACTGCATGCATAAACAATCCCTAGACACATATAGAGAAACTACGGGTGCGTGAGAGGCACTACAAGGGCTTCTAGTAATGTTCAAAAGTAAATTACGAAGTGAAATTGTTCAACGCGCAATTGGACTGCATGCATAAACAATCCCTAGACACACATAGAGAAACTACGGGTGCATGACAGCCACTAGAAACGCTTCTGGTCTAGTTGAAAAGTAAATTACGAAGTGATATTTCTCAACGTGCAATTGGACTGACTGCATAAACAATCCATAGAAACAATAGAGAATCTATGGCTGCATGACAGGCACTAGAAACGCTTCTGGTATAGCTCAAGAGTAAATTACGAAGTGTTATTGTTCAACGCGCAATTGGTCTGGATGGATAAACAATCCCTAGACACATATAGAGAAACTACAATTGCGTGAGAGCCACTAGAAACGCTTCTGGTCTAGTTCAAAAGTAAATTACGATGTGGCATTCTTCAAAGCGCAATTGCAGTGACTGCATAAACAATCCATAGACACATATAGAGAAACTACGCTTGCGTGAGAGCCACTGAAACGCTTCTGGTCTAGTTCAAAAGTAATTTACGAAGTGACATTCTTCAACGCTAAATTGGACTGACTGTATAAACAATCCCTAGACACAATAGAGAAACTACAATTGCGTGAGAGCCACTAGAAACGCTTTTGGTCTAGTTCAAAAGTAAATTACGAAGTGGCATTCTTCAACGCGCAATTGGACTGCATGCATAAACAATCCCTAGACACATGTAGAGAAACTACGGGTGCGTGACAGCGACTAGAAGCACTTCTGGTCTAGTTCAAAAGAAAATTACGAAGTGAAATTCTTCAACGAGCAAATGGACTGACTGCATAAACAATCCCTAGACACATATGGAGAAACTACAATTGCGTGAGAGGCACTAGAAACGCTTCTGGTCTAGTTCAAAAGTAAATTACGAAGTGAAATTCTTCAACGCGCAAATGGACTGACTGTATCTGACTGTATAAACAATGTTTGGGCACAGTAGAGAAACTACGGGTGCGTGAGAGCCACTAGAAACGTTCTGGTCTAGTTGAAAAGTAAATTACGAAGTGACATTCTTCAACGCTAAATTGGACTGACTGTATAAGCAATCCCTAGACACAATAGAGAAACTACTGGTGCGTGACAGCCACTAGAAACGCTTCTGGTATTGTTCAAAAGTAAATTACGAAGTGAAATTGTTCAACGCGCCATTGCACTGCATGCATAAACAATCCTTAGGCATATATAGAGAAACTACGGGTGGTTGACAGCCACTAGGAGCACTTCTGGTCAAGTTCAAAAGTAAATTACGAAGTGACATTTCTCCACGTGCAGTTGGACTGACTGCATAAACAATCCATAGACACATAAAGAGAAACTACGGTTGCGTGAGAGCCACTAGAAACGTTCTGGTATAATTCAAAAGTAAATTATGAAGTGACATTTCTCAACGTGCAGTTGGACTGCCTGCCTAAAGAATCCCTAGACACATATAGAGAAACTACGATTGCGTGGGAGCCACTAGAAACGCTTTTGTTCTAGTTTAAAAGTATATTACGAAGTGGCATTCCGCAACGCGAAATATGACTAACTGTATATACAATCCCTAGACACAATAGAGAAACTACGGGTGCGTGACAGCCACTAGAAACGCTTTTGGTATAGTTCAAGAGTAAATTACGAAGTGAGATTCTGCAACGCAAAATTGGACTGACTGTATCTGACTGTATAAAAAATCTTTAGGCACAATGGAGAAACTACGGGTGTGTGAGAGCCACTAGAAACGTTCTGGTCTATTTGAAAAGTAAATTACGAAGTGACATTCTTCAACGCTAAATTGGACTGACTGTATAAGCAATCCCTAGACACAATAGAGAAACTACGCGTCCGTGACAGCCACTAGAAAGGCTTCTGCTATTGTTCAAAAGTAAATTACGAAGTGAAATTGTTCAACACGCAATTGGACTGCGTGCATAAACAATCCCTAGACACATATAGAGAAACTACGGTTGGATGAGACCCAGTAGAAACGCTTCTGGTCTAGTGTAAAAGTAAATTACGAAGTGAAATTGTTAAATGCACAACTGGACTGCATGCATAAACAATCCCTAGACACATTTAGAGAAAGTACGGGTGCGTGAGAGGCACTAGAAGCGCTTCTGGTCTAGTTCAAAAGTGAATTACGGAGTGAAATTCTTCAACGCGCAATTGGACTGGATGCATAAACAATCTCTAGACACATAGAGAAACTACAATTGCGTGAGAGCCACTAGAAACGCTTCTCGTATTGTTCAAAAGTAAATTACGAAGTGAAATTGTTCAACGCGCAATTGCAGTGACTGCATAAACAATCCCTAGACACATATAGAGAAACTATGCTTGCGTGAGAGCCACTAGAAACGCTTCTGGTGTAGTTCAAAAGTAAATTACGAAGTGACATTTCTCAACGTGCAGTTGTACTAACTGCATAAACAATCCATAGACACATACAGAGAAACTGCGCTTGCGTGAGATCCACTAGAAACGCTTCTGGTCTAGTTCAAAAGTAAATTACGTAGTGAAATTCTTCAACGGGCAAATGGACTGACTGCATAAAGAATCCCTAGACACATATACAGAAACTACGCTTGCGTGAGAGCCACTAGAAATGTTCTGGTCTAGTTTAAAAGTAAATTACGAAGTGGCATTCTTCAAAGTGCAATTGGAGTGACTGCATAAACAATCCCTAGACACATATAGAGAAACTACGGGTGCGTGACAGCCACAAGAAGCGCTTCTGGTCTAATTCAAAAGTAAATTACAAAGTGAAATTCTTCAACGGACAAATGGACTGACTGCATAAAGAATCCCTAGAAACATATAGAGAAACTACAATTTCGTTAGAGCCACTAGAAACGCTTCTGGTCTAGTTCAAAAGTAAATTACGAAGTGGCATTCTTCAACGCGCAATTGGAATGACTGCATAAACAATCCCTAGACGCATATAGAGAAACGACGGTTGCGTGATAGCCACTAGAAACGCTTCTGGTCTAGTTCTAGAGTAAATTACGAAGTGAAATTCTTCAAGGCGCAATTGGAGTGACTGCGTAAACAATCCCTAGAGCCATATAGAGAAACTACGGGGGCGTGAGAGCCACTAGAAACGCTTCTGGTCTAGTTCAAAAGTAAATTACGAAGTGGCATTCTTCAACGCGCAATTGGAATGACTGCATAAACAATCCCTAGACACATTACAGAAACTACGGCTGCGTGAGAGCCACTAGAAACGCTTCTGGTCTAGTTCAAAAGTAAATTACGAAGTGACATTCTGCAACGCGAAATTGGACTGACTGTATTAACAATCCCTAGACACAATAGACAAACTACGGGTGCGTGAGAGCCACTAGAAGCCCTTCTGGTCTAGTTCAAAAGTAAATTACGAAGTAAAATTGTTCCACGCGCAATCGGAGTGACTGCATAAACAATCTCTAGACACAATAGAGAAACTACTATTGCGTGACAGCCACTAGAAACGCTTCTGGTATTGTTCAAAAGTAAATTACGAAGTGGCATTCTTCAACGCGCAATTGGAATGACTGTATAAACAATCCCTAGACACATATAGAGAAACTACGGGGGCGTGAGAAGCCACTAGAAACGCTTCTGGTCTAGTTCAAAAGTGACATACAAAGTGAAATTCTTCAACGCGCAATTTGACTGCATGAATAAACAATCCCAAGACACATACAGAGAAACTACAGGTGCGTGAGAGGCACTAGAAGCGCTTCTGGTCTAGTTCAAAAGTAAATTACGAAGTGGCATTTTTCAACGTGCAGTTGGACTGACTGCGTAAACAATCCATAGACACATATAGATAAACTACGGTTGTGTGAGAGCCACAAGAAACGCTTCTGGTCTAGTTCAAAAGTAAATTACAAAGTTAAATTCTTCAACGCGCAATTTGACTGCATGCACAAACAATCCCTAGACACATACAGAGAAACTACGGGTGGGTGAGAGGCACTAGAAGCGCTTCTGTTCTAGTTCAAAAGTAAATTACGAAGTGAAATTCTTCAACGCGCAATTGGAGTGACTGCGTAAACAATCCCTAGAGCCATATAGAGAAACTACGGGGGCGTGAGAGCCACTAGAAACGCTTCTGGTCTAGTTCAAAAGTAAATTACGAAGTGGCATTCTTCAACGCGCAATTGGAATGACTGCATAAACAATCCCTAGACACATTACAGAAACTACGGCTGCGTGAGAGCCACTAGAAACGCTTCTGGTCTAGTTCAAAAGTAAATTACGAAGTGACATTCTGCAACGCGAAATTGGACTGACTGTATTAACAATCCCTAGACACAATAGACAAACTACGGGTGCGTGAGAGCCACTAGAAGCCCTTCTGGTCTAGTTCAAAAGTAAATTACGAAGTAAAATTGTTCCACGCGCAATCGGAGTGACTGCATAAACAATCTCTAGACACATATAGAGAAACTACGGTTGCGTGAGAGCCACTAGAAACGCTTCTGGCATAGTTCAAAAGTAAATTACGAAGTGAAATTGTTCAACGCGCCATTGGACTGCGTGCATAAACAATCCCTAGACACATATAGAGAAACTACGGGTGCGTGAGAGGCACTAGAAATGTCCTGGTCTAGTTGAAAAGTAAATTACGAAGTGATATTCTTCAATGCTAAATTGGACTGACTGTAAAAACAATACTTAGACAGAATAGAGAAACTACTATTGCGTGACAGCCACTAGAAACGCTTCTGGAATTGTTCAAAAGTAAATTACGAAGTGGCATTCTTTAACGCGCAATTGGAGTGACTGCGTGAACAATCCCTAGAGCCATATAGAGAAACTACGGGGGCGTGAGAGCCACTAGAAACGCTTCTGGTCTAGTTCAAAAGTAAATTACAAAGTGAAATTCTTCAACGCGCAATTTGACTGCATGCATAAACAATCCCTAGACACATACAGAGAAACTACGGGTGCGTGAGAGGCACTAGAAGCGCTTCTGGTCTAGTTCAAAAGTAAATTACGAAGTGAAATTCTTCAACGCGCAATTGGACTGGATGCATAAACAATCCCTAGAAACATATAGAGAAACTACAATTTCGTTAGAGCCACTGGAAACGCTTCTGGTCTAGTTCAAAAGTAAATTACGAAGTGGCATTCTTCAACGCGCAATTGGAATGACTGCATAAACAATCCCTAGACGCATATAGAGAAACTACGGGGGCGTGAGAAGCCACTAGAAACGCTTCTGGTCTAGTTCAAAAGTGACATACAAAGTGAAATTCTTCAACGCGCAATTTGACTGCATGAATAAACAATCCCAAGACACATACAGAGAAACTACAGGTGCGTGAGAGGCACTAGAAGCGCTTCTGGTCTAGTTCAAAAGTAAATTACGAAGTGGCATTTTTCAACGTGCAGTTGGACTGACTGCGTAAACAATCCATAGACACATATAGATAAACTACGGTTGTGTGAGAGCCACAAGAAACGCTTCTGGTCTAGTTCAAAAGTAAATTACAAAGTTAAATTCTTCAACGCGCAATTTGACTGCATGCACAAACAATCCCTAGACACATACAGAGAAACTACGGGTGGGTGAGAGGCACTAGAAGCGCTTCTGTTCTAGTTCAAAAGTAAATTACGAAGTGAAATTCTTCAACGCGCAATTGGAGTGACTGCGTAAACAATCCCTAGAGCCATATAGAGAAACTACGGGGGCGTGAGAGCCACTAGAAACGCTTCTGGTCTAGTTCAAAAGTAAATTACGAAGTGGCATTCTTCAACGCGCAATTGGAATGACTGCATAAACAATCCCTAGACACATTACAGAAACTACGGCTGCGTGAGAGCCACTAGAAACGCTTCTGGTCTAGTTCAAAAGTAAATTACGAAGTGACATTCTGCAACGCGAAATTGGACTGACTGTATTAACAATCCCTAGACACAATAGACAAACTACGGGTGCGTGAGAGCCACTAGAAGCCCTTCTGGTCTAGTTCAAAAGTAAATTACGAAGTAAAATTGTTCCACGCGCAATCGGAGTGACTGCATAAACAATCTCTAGACACATATAGAGAAACTACGGTTGCGTGAGAGCCACTAGAAACGCTTCTGGCATAGTTCAAAAGTAAATTACGAAGTGAAATTGTTCAACGCGCCATTGGACTGCGTGCATAAACAATCCCTAGACACATATAGAGAAACTACGGGTGCGTGAGAGGCACTAGAAATGTCCTGGTCTAGTTGAAAAGTAAATTACGAAGTGATATTCTTCAATGCTAAATTGGACTGACTGTAAAAACAATACTTAGACAGAATAGAGAAACTACTATTGCGTGACAGCCACTAGAAACGCTTCTGGTATTGTTCAAAAGTAAATTACGAAGTGGCATTCTTTAACGCGCAATTGGAGTGACTGCGTGAACAATCCCTAGAGCCATATAGAGAAACTACGGGGGCGTGAGAGCCACTAGAAACGCTTCTGGTCTAGTTCAAAAGTAAATTACAAAGTGAAATTCTTCAACGCGCAATTTGACTGCATGCATAAACAATCCCTAGACACATACAGAGAAACTACGGGTGCGTGAGAGGCACTAGAAGCGCTTCTGGTCTAGTTCAAAAGTAAATTACGAAGTGAAATTCTTCAACGCGCAATTGGACTGGATGCATAAACAATCCCTAGAAACATATAGAGAAACTACAATTTCGTTAGAGCCACTGGAAACGCTTCTGGTCTAGTTCAAAAGTAAATTACGAAGTGGCATTCTTCAACGCGCAATTGGAATGACTGCATAAACAATCCCTAGACGCATATAGAGAAACTACGGGGGCGTGAGAAGCCACTAGAAACGCTTCTGGTCTAGTTCAAAAGTGACATACAAAGTGAAATTCTTCAACGCGCAATTTGACTGCATGAATAAACAATCCCAAGACACATACAGAGAAACTACAGGTGCGTGAGAGGCACTAGAAGCGCTTCTGGTCTAGTTCAAAAGTAAATTACGAAGTGGCATTTTTCAACGTGCAGTTGGACTGACTGCGTAAACAATCCATAGACACATATAGATAAACTACGGTTGTGTGAGAGCCACAAGAAACGCTTCTGGTCTAGTTCAAAAGTAAATTACAAAGTTAAATTCTTCAACGCGCAATTTGACTGCATGCACAAACAATCCCTAGACACATACAGAGAAACTACGGGTGGGTGAGAGGCACTAGAAGCGCTTCTGGTCTAGTTCAAAAGTAAATTACGAAGTGAAATTCTTCAACGCGCAATTGGAGTGACTGCGTAAACAATCCCTAGACACATAGAGAAACTACGGTTGCGTGAGAGCCACTAGAAACGCTTCTGGTATAGTTCAAAAGTTACTTACGAAGTGAAATTCTTCAACGGGCAAATGGAATGAAATGCATGAACAATCCCTAGACACATTACAGAAACTACGGTTGCGTGAGAGCCACTAGAAACGCTTCTGGTCTAGTTCAAAAGTAAATTACGAAGTGGCATTCTTCAACGCGCAATTGGAGTGACTGCGTGAACAATCCCTAGAGCCATATAGAGAAACTACGGGGGCGTTAGAGCCACTAGAAATGCTTCTGGTCTAGTTCAAAAGTAAATTACGAAGTGGCATTCTTCAACGCGCAATTGGAGTGACTGCGTGAACAATCCCTAGAGCCATATAGAGAAACTACGGTTGCGTGATAGCCACTAGAAACGCTTCTGGTCTAGTTCAAGAGTAAATTACGAAGTGAAATTCTTTCACGCGCAATTGGAGTGACTGCATAAACAATCCCTAGACACATATAAACTACGGTAGCGTGAGAGCCACTAGAAACGCTTCTGATATAGTTCAAAAGTTACTTACGAAGTGAAATTCTTCAACGGGCAAATGGAGTGACTGCGTGAACAATCCCTAGAGCCATATAGAGAAACTACGGGGGCGTGAGAGCCACTAGAAACGCTTCTGGTCTAGTTCAAAAGTAAATTACAAAGTGAAATTCTTCAACGCGCAATTTGACTGCATACATAAACAATCCCTAGACACATAGAGAAACTACGGTTGCGCGAGAGCCACTGGAAACGCTTCTGGTCTAGTTCAAGAGTAAATTACGAAGTGACATTCTTCAACGTACAGTTGGACTGACTGCATAAAGAATCCATAGACACATAAAGAGAAACTACGGTTGCGTCAGAGCCACTAGAAATGCTTCTGGTCTAGTTGAAGAGTAAATTACGAAGTGACATTCTGCAACGCGAAATTGGACTGACTGTATTAACAATCCCTAGACACAATAGAGAAACTACGGGTTCGTGAGAGCCACTAGAAGCGCTTCTCGTCTAGTTCAAAAGTGAATTAAGAAGTAAAATTGTTCCACGCGCAATCAGAGTGACTGCATAAACAATCCCTAGACACATATAGAGAAACTACGGTTGCGTGAGAGCCACTAGAAACGCTTCTGGCATAGTTCAAAAGTAAATACGAAGTGAAATTGTTCAACGCGCCATTGGACTGCGTGCATTAACAATCCCTAGACACAAATTGAGAAACTACTTTTGCGTGACAGCCACTAGAAACGCTTCTGGTATTGTTCAAAAGTAAATTACGAAGTGGCATTCTTTAACGCGCAATTTTAGTGACTGCGTGAAGAATCCCTAGAGCCATATAGAGAAACTACGGGGGCGTGAGAGCCACTAGAAACGCTTCTGGTCTAGTTCAAAAGTAAATTACAAAAAGAAATTCTTCAACGCGCAATTTGACTGCATGCATAAACAATCCCTAGACACATACAGAGAAACTACGGGTGCGTGAGAGGCACTAGAAGCGCTTCTGGTCTAGTTCAAAAGTAAATTACGAAGTGAAATTCTTCAACGCGCAATTGGACTGGATGCATAAACAATCCCTAGAAACATATAGAGAAACTACAATTTCGTTAGAGCCACTAGAAACGCTTCTGGTCTAGTTCAAAAGTAAATTACGAAGTGGCATTCTTCAACGCGCAATTGGAATGACTGAATAAAAATTCCTAGACGCATATAGAGAAACGACGGTTGCGTGATAGCCACTAGAAACGCTTCTGGTCTAGTTCAAGAGTACATTACGAAGTGAAATTCTTCAACGGGCAATTGGAATGACTGCATAAACATTCCCTAGACACATATAGAGAAACTACGGTTGCGTGAGAGCCACTAGAAACGCTTCTGGTCTAGTTCAAAAGTAAATTACGAAGTGGCATTCTTCAACGCGCAATTGGAGTGACCGCGTGAACAATCCCTAGAGCCATATAGAGAAACTACTGGGGGCGTGAGAGCCACTAGAAACTGCTTCTGGTCTAGTTCAAAAGTAAATTACGAAGTGGCAATTCTTCAACGCGCAATTAGGACTGGACTGCATAACAATCCCTAGAAACATATAGAGAAACTACAATTTCGTTAGAGCCACTAGAAACGCTTCTGGTCTAGTTCAAAAGTAAATTACGAAGTGGCATTCTTCAACGCGCAATTGGAATGACTGCATAAACAATCCCTAGACACATAGAGAAACTACGGTTGCGTGATAGCTACTTGAAACGCTTCTGGTCTAGTTCAAGAGTAAATTACGAAGTGAAATTCTTTCACGCGCAATTGGAGTGACTGCATAAACAATCCCTAGACACATATAAACTACGGTAGCGTGAGAGCCACTAGAAACGCTTCTGATATAGTTCAAAAGTTACTTACGAAGTGAAATTCTTCAACGGGCAAATGGAGTGACTGCGTGAACAATCCCTAGAGCCATATAGAGAAACTACGGGGGCGTGAGAGCCACTAGAAACGCTTCTGGTCTAGTTCAAAAGTAAATTACAAAGTGAAATTCTTCAACGCGCAATTTGACTGCATACATAAACAATCCCTAGACACATATAGAGAAACTACGGTTGCGCGAGAGCCACTGGAAACGCTTCTGGTCTAGTTCAAGAGTAAATTACGAAGTGACATTCTTCAACGTACAGTTGGACTGACTGCATAAAGAATCCATAGACACATAAAGAGAAACTACGGTTGCGTCAGAGCCACTAGAAATGCTTCTGGTCTAGTTGAAGAGTAAATTACGAAGTGACATTCTGCAACGCGAAATTGGACTGACTGTATTAACAATCCCTAGACACAATAGAGAAACTACGGGTGCGTGAGAGCCACTAGAAGCGCTTCTCGTCTAGTTCAAAAGTGAATTACGAAGTAAAATTGTTCCACGCGCAATCAGAGTGACTGCATAAACAATCCCTAGACACATATAGAGAAACTACGGTTGCGTGAGAGCCACTAGAAACGCTTCTGGCATAGTTCAAAAGTAAATACGAAGTGAAATTGTTCAACGCGCCATTGGACTGCGTGCATTAACAATCCCTAGACACAAATAGAGAAACTACTTTTGCGTGACAGCCACTAGAAACGCTTCTGGTATTGTTCAAAAGTAAATTACGAAGTGGCATTCTTTAACGCGCAATTTTAGTGACTGCGTGAAGAATCCCTAGAGCCATATAGAGAAACTACGGGGGCGTGAGAGCCACTAGAAACGCTTCTGGTCTAGTTCAAAAGTAAATTACAAAAAGAAATGCTTCAACGCGCAATTTGACTGCATGCATAAACAATCCCTAGACACATACAGAGAAACTACGGGTGCGTGAGAGGCACTAGAAGCGCTTCTGGTCTAGTTCAAAAGTAAATTACGAAGTGAAATTCTTCAACGCGCAATTGGACTGGATGCATAAACAATCCCTAGAAACATATAGAGAAACTACAATTTCGTTAGAGCCACTAGAAACGCTTCTGGTCTAGTTCAAAAGTAAATTACGAAGTGGCATTCTTCAACGCGCAATTGGAATGACTGAATAAAGAATCTCTAGACGCATATAGAGAAACGACGGTTGCGTGATAGCCACTAGAAACGCTTCTGGTCTAGTTCAAGAGTAAATTACGAAGTGAAATTCTTCAACGGGCAAATGGAATTAAATGCATGAACAATCCCTAGACGCATTACAGAAACTACGGTTGCGTGAGAGCCACTAGAAACGCTTCTGGTCTAGTTCAAAAGTAAATTACGAAGTGGCATTCTTCATCGCGCAATTGGAGTGACTGCGTGAACAATCCCTAGAGCCATATAGAGAAACTACGGGGGCGTTAGAGCCACTAGAAATGCTTCTGGTCTAGTTCAAAAGTAAATTACGAAGTGGCATTCTTCAACGCGCAATTGGAGTGACTGCGTGAACAATCCCTAGAGCCATATAGAGAAACTACGGGGGCGTGAGAGCCACTAGAAACGCTTCTGGTCTAGTTCAAAAGTAAATTACGAAGTGGCATTCTTCAACGCGCAATTGGAATGACTGCATAAACAATCCCTAGACACATAGAGAAACTACGGTTGCGTGATAGCTACTTGAAACGCTTCTGGTCTAGTTCAAGAGTAAATTACGAAGTGAAATTCTTTCACGCGCAATTGGAGTGACTGCATAAACAATCCCTAGACACATATAAACTACGGTAGCGTGAGAGCCACTAGAAACGCTTCTGATATAGTTCAAAAGTTACTTACGAAGTGAAATTCTTCAACGGGCAAATGGAGTGACTGCGTGAACAATCCCTAGAGCCATATAGAGAAACTACGGGGGCGTGAGGGCCACTAGAAACGCTTCTGGTCTAGTTCAAAAGTAAATTACAAAGTGAAATTCTTCAACGCGCCATTTGACTGCATACAAAAACAATCCCAAGACACATATAGAGAAACTACGGTTGCGCGAGAGCCACTGGAAACGCTTCTGGTCTAGTTCAAGAGTAAATTACGAAGTGACATTCTTCAACGTACAGTTGGACTGACTGCATAAAGAATCCATAGACACATAAAGAGAAACTACGGTTGCGTCAGAGCCACTAGAAATGCTTCTGGTCTAGTTGAAGAGTAAATTACGAAGTGACATTCTGCAACGCGAAATTGGACTGACTGTATTAACAATCCCTAGACACAATAGAGAAACTACGGGTGCGTGAGAGCCACTAGAAGCGCTTCTCGTCTAGTTCAAAAGTGAATTACGAAGTAAAATTGTTCCACGCGCAATCAGAGTGACTGCATAAACAATCCCTAGACACATATAGAGAAACTACGGTTGCGTGAGAGCCACTAGAAACGCTTCTGGCATAGTTCAAAAGTAAATACGAAGTGAAATTGTTCAACGCGCCATTGGACTGCGTGCATAAACAATCCCTAGACACAAATAGAGAAACTACTTTTGCGTGACAGCCACTAGAAACGCTTCTGGTATTGTTCAAAAGTAAATTACGAAGTGGCATTCTTTAACGCGCAATTTTAGTGACTGCGTGAAGAATCCCTAGAGCCATATAGAGAAACTACGGGGGCGTGAGAGCCACTAGAAACGCTTCTGGTCTAGTTCAAAAGTAAATTACAAAAAGAAATTCTTCAACGCGCAATTTGACTGCATGCATAAACAATCCCTAGACACATACAGAGAAACTACGGGTGCGTGAGAGGCACTAGAAGCGCTTCTGGTCTAGTTCAAAAGTAAATTACGAAGTGAAATTCTTCAACGCGCAATTGGACTGGATGCATAAACAATCCCTAGAAACATATAGAGAAACTACAATTTCGTTAGAGCCACTAGAAACGCTTCTGGTCTAGTTCAAAAGTAAATTACGAAGTGGCATTCTTCAACGCGCAATTGGAATGACTGAATAAAGAATCCCTAGACGCATATAGAGAAACGACGGTAGCGTGATAGCCACTAGAAACGCTTCTGGTCTAGTTCAAGAGTAAATTACGAAGTGAAATTCTTCAACGGGCAAATGGAATTAAATGCATGAACAATCCCTAGACGCATTACAGAAACTACGGTTGCGTGAGAGCCACTAGAAACGCTTCTGGTCTAGTTCAAAAGTAAATTACGAAGTGGCATTCTTCATCGCGCAATTGGAGTGACTGCGTGAACAATCCCTAGAGCCATATAGAGAAACTACGGGGGCGTTAGAGCCACTAGAAATGCTTCTGGTCTAGTTCAAAAGTAAATTACGAAGTGGCATTCTTCAACGCGCAATTGGAGTGACTGCGTGAACAATCCCTAGAGCCATATAGAGAAACTACGGGGGCGTGAGAGCCACTAGAAACGCTTCTGGTCTAGTTCAAAAGTAAATTACGAAGTGGCATTTCTCAACGTGCAGTTGGACAGACTGCATAAACAATCCATAGACACAATAGAGAAACTGTGGGTGCATGACAAGCACTATAAGCGCTTCTGGTATAGTTCAAGAGTAAATTACGAAGTGGCATTCTTCAACGCGCAATTGGACTGACTGTATAAACAATCCCTAGACACATTAGAGAAACTACGGGTGCGTGACAGCCACTAGAAACGCTTCTGGTCTAGTTGAAAAGTAAATTACGAAGTGACATTCTTCAACGCTAAATTGGACTGACTGTATAAGCAATCCCTAGACACAATAGAGAAATACGCGTCCGTGACAGCCACTAGAAACGCTTCTGGTATTGTTCAAAAGTAAATTACGAAGTGACATTCCGCTACGCTAAATTGGACTAACTGTATAAACAATCCCTAGACACAATAGAGAAACTACGGGTGCGTGACAGCCACTAGAAACGCTTCTGGTATTGTTCAAAAGTAAATTACGAAGTGAAATTGTTCAACGCGCAATTGGACTGCATGCATAAACAATCCCTAGACGCATATAGAGAAACTACATGTGCTTGAGAGCCACTAGAAGCGCTTCTGGTCTAGTTCAAAAGTAAATTACGAAGTGACATTCTTCAACACGCAATCGGATTGATTGCATAAACAATCCCTAGACACATATAGAGAAACTACGGTTGGATGAGACCCAGTAGAAACGCTTCTGGTCAAGTGTAAAAGTAAATTACGAAGTGAAATTGTTAAATGCGCAACTTGACTGCATGCATAAACAATCCCTAGACACATATAGAGAAAGTACGGGTGCGTGAGAGGCACTAGAAGAGCTTCTGGTCTAGTTCAAAAGTAAATTACGTAGTGAAATTCTTCAACGCGCAATTGGACTGGATGCATAAACAATCCCTAGACACATATAGAGAAACTACAATTGCGTGAGAGCCAGTAGAAACGCTTCTCGTATTGTTCAAAAGTAAATTACGAAGTGAAATTGTTCAACGCGCAATTGGACTGCA
The DNA here is from genome assembly GCF_013339745.2 of Dermacentor silvarum. Taxonomy (NCBI): domain Eukaryota; kingdom Metazoa; phylum Arthropoda; class Arachnida; order Ixodida; family Ixodidae; genus Dermacentor; species Dermacentor silvarum. The sequence continues at coordinate 368,769 of NC_051159.1, forward strand.
TGCATAAACAATCCCTAGACACATATAGAGAAACTACGGGTGCGTGACAGCCACTAGAAGCACTTCTGGTCTAGTTCAAAAGTAAATTACGAAGTGACATTTGTCAACGTGCAGTTGGACTGACTGCATAAACAATCCATAGACACAATAGAGAAACTGTGGGTGCGTGACAGGCACTATAAGCGCTTCTGGTATAGTTCAAGAGTAAATTACGAATGGCATTCTTCAACGCGCAATTGGACTGACTGTATAAACAATCCCTAGACACAATAGAGAAACTACGGGTGCGTGACAGCCACTAGAAACGCTTCTGGTATAGTTCAAGAGTAAATTACGAAGTGAGATTCTGCAACGCGAAATTGGACTGACTGTATCTGACTGTATAAACAATCTTTAGGCACAATGGAGAAACTACGGCTGTGTGAGAGCTACTAGAAACGTTCTGGTCTATTTGAAAAGTAAATTACGAAGTGACATTCTTCAACGCTAAATTGGACTGACTGTATAAGCAATCCCTAGACACAATAGAGAAACTACGCGTCCGTGACAGTCACTAGAAACGCTTCTGGTATTGTTCAAAAGTAAATTACGAAGTGACATTCCGCAACGCGAAATTGGACTAACTGTATAAACAATCCCTAGACACAATAGAGAAACCACGGGTGCGTGACAGCCACTAGAAACGCTTCTGGTATTGTTCAAAAGTAAATTACGAAGTGAAATTGTTCAACGCGCAATAAATTGGACTGCATGTATGAACAATCCCTAGACCCATATAGAGAAACTACGGGTGCGTGAGAGCCACTAGAAAAAGTTCTGGTCTAGTTGAAAAGTAAATTACGAAGTGACATTCTTCAATGCTAAATTGGACTGCATGTATAAACAATCCCTAGACACATATAAAGAAACTACGGGTGCGTGACAGCCACTAGAAACGCTTCTGGTATTGTTCAAAAGTAAATTACGAAGTGAAATTGTTCAACGCGCAATCGGACTGCATGCATAAACAATCCCTAGACGCATATAGAGAAATTACATGTGCTTGAGACCCACTAGAAGCGGTTCTGGTCTAGTTCTAAAGTAAATTACGAAGTGACATTCTTCAACACGCAATCGGAGTGATTGCAGAACAATCCCTAGACACATATAGAGAAACTACGGTTGGATAAGACCCAGTAGAAACGCTTCTGGTCTAGTGTAAAAGTAAAATACGAAGTGAAATTGTTAAATGCGCAACTGGACTGCATGCATAAACAATCCCTAGACACATATAGAGAAAGTACGGGTGCGTGAGAGGCACTAGAAGCGCTTCTGGTCTAGTTGAAAAGTAAATTACGAAGTGACATTCTTCAACGCTAAATTTGACTGACCGTATAAGCAATCCCTAGACACAATAGAGAAACTACGCGTGCGTGACAGCCACTAGGAACGCTTCTGGTATTGTTCAAAAGTAAATTACGAAGTGAAATTGTTCAACGCGCAATTGGACTGCATGCATAAACAATCCCTAGACACATATAAAGAAACTACAATTGCGTGAGAGCCACTAGAAACGCTTCTCGTATTGTTCAAAAGTAAATTACGAAGTGAAATTGTTCAACGCGCAATCGGACTGCATGCATAAACAATCCCTAGACACATATAGAGAAACTACGGGTGCGTGACAGCCATTAGAAGCACTTCTGGTCTAGTTCAAAAGTAAATTACGAAGTGACATTTCTCAACGTGCAGTTGGACAGACTGCATAAACAATCCATAGACACAATAGAGAAACTGTGGGTGCGTGACAAGCACTATAAGCGCTTCTGGTATAGTTCAAGAGTAAATTACGAAGTGGCATTCTTCAACGCGCAATTGGACTGACTGTATAAACAATCCCTAGACACAATAGAGAAACTACGGGTGCGTGACAGCCACTAGAAACGCTTCTGGTATTGTTCAAAAGTAAATTACGAAGTGAAATTGTTCAACGCGCAAATAATTAGACTGCATGTGTGAGCAATCCCTAGACACATATAGAGAAACTACGGGTGCGTGAGAGCCACTAGAAAAAGTTCTGGTCTAGTCGAAAAGTAAATTACGAAGTGACATTCTTCAATGCTAAATTGGACTGCATGTATAAACAATCCCTAGACACATATAAAGAAACTACGGGTGCGTGACAGCCACTAGAAACGCTTCTGGTATTGTTCAAAAGTAAATTACGAAGTGAAATTGTTCAACGCGCAATTGTACTGCATGCATAAACAATCCCTAGACGCATATAGAGAAATTACATGTGCTTGAGAGCCACTAGAAGCGGTTCTGGTCTAGTTCAAAAGTAAATTACGAAGTGACATTCTTCAACACGCAATCGGAGTGATTGCAGAACAATCCCTAGACACATATAGAGAAACTACGGTTGGATGAGACCCAGTAGAAACGCTTCTGGTCTAGTGTAAAAGTAAATTACGAAGTGAAATTGTTAAATGCGCAACTTGACTGCATCCATAAACAATCCCAAACACATATAGAGAAAGTACGGGTGCGTGAGAGGCACTAGAAGCGCTTCTGGTCTAGTTCAAAAGTAAATTACGTAGTGAAATTCTTCAACGCGCAATTGGACTGGATGCATAAACAATCCCTAGACACATATAGAGAAACTACAATTGCGTGAGAGCCACTAGAAACGCTTCTCGTATTGTTCAAAAGTAAATTACGAAGTGAAATTGTTCAACGCGCAATTGGACTGCATGCATAAACAATCCCTAGACACATATAGAGAAACTACGGGTGCGTGACAGCCACTAGAAGCACTTCTGGTCTAGTTCAAAAGTAAATTACGAAGTGACATTTGTCAACGTGCAGTTGGACTGACTGCATAAACAATCCATAGACACAATAGAGAAACTGTGGGTGCGTGACAGGCACTATAAGCGCTTCTGGTATAGTTCAAGAGTAAATTACGAAGTGGCATTCTTCAACGCGCAATTGGACTGACTGTATAAACAATCCCTAGACACAATAGAGAAACTACGGGTGCGTGACAGCCACTAGAAACGCTTCTGGTATAGTTCAAGAGTAAATTACGAAGTGAGATTCTGCAACGCGAAATTGGACTGACTGTATCTGACTGTATAAACAATCTTTAGGCACAATGGAGAAACTACGGCTGTGTGAGAGCTACTAGAAACGTTCTGGTCTAGTTGAAAAGTAAATTACGAAGTGACATTCTTCAACGCTAAATTGGACTGACTGTATAAGCAATCCCTAGACACAATAGAGAAACTACGCGTCCGTGACAGCCACTAGAAACGCTTCTGGTATTGTTCAAAAGTAAATTACGAAGTGACATTCCGCAGTGCGAAATTGGACTAACTGTATAAACAATCCCTAGACACAATAGAGAAACCACGGGTGCGTGACAGCCACTAGAAACGCTTCTGGTATTGTCCAAAAGTAAATTACGAAGTGAAATTGTTCAACGCGCAATTAATTGGACTGCATGTATGAACAATCCCTAGACCCATATAGAGAAACTACGGGTGCGTGAGAGCCACTAGAAAAAGTTCTGGTCTAGTTGAAAAGTAAATTACGAAGTGACATTCTTCAAGGCTAAATTGGACTGCATGTATAAACAATCCCTAGACACATATAAAGAAACTACGGGTGCGTGACAGCCACTAGAAACGCTTCTGGTATTGTTCAAAAGTAAATTACGAAGTGAAATTGTTCAACGCGCAATCGGACTGCATGCATAAACAATCCCTAGACGCATATAGAGAAATTACATGTGCTTGAGACCCACTAGAAGCGGTTCTGGTCTAGTTCAAAAGTAAATTACGAAGTGACATTCTTCAACACGCAATCGGAGTGATTGCAGAACAATCCCTAGACACATATAGAGAAACTACGGTTGGATGAGACCCAGTAGAAACGCTTCTGGTCTAGTGTAAAAGTAAATTACGAAGTGAAATTGTTAAATGCGCAACTGGACTGCATGCATAAACAATCCCTAGACACATATAGAGAAAGTACGGGTGCGTGAGAGGCACTAGAAGCGCTTCTGGTCTAGTTGAAAAGTAAATTACGAAGTGACATTCTTCAACGCTAAATTTGACTGACCGTATAAGCAATCCCTAGACACAATAGAGAAACTACGCGTGCGTGACAGCCACTAGAAACGCTTCTGGTATTGTTCAAAAGTAAATTACGAAGTGACATTCTGCAACGCGAAATTGGACTGACTGTGTAAACAATCCCTAGACACAATAGAGAAACTACGGGTGTGTGACAGCCATTATAAACGCTTCTGGTATTGTTCAAAAATAAATTACGAAGTGAAATTCTGCAACGTGAAATTGGACTGACAGTATCTCACTGTATAAACAATCTTTAGGCAAAATAGAGAAACTACGGGTGCGTGAGAGCCACTAGAAACGTTCTGGTCTAGTTGAAAAGTAAATTACGAAGTGACATTCTTCAACGCTAAATTGGACTGACTGTATAAACAATCCCTAGACACAATAGAGAAACTACGGGTGGTTGACAGCCACTAGGAGCACTTTTGGTCTAGTTCAAAAGTAAATTACGAAGTTACATTTCTCCACGTGCAGTTGGACTGACTGCATAAACAATCCATAGACACATATAGAGAAACTACGGTTGCGTGAGAGCCACTAGAAACGTTCTGGTCTAGTTGAAAAGTAAATTACGAAGTGACATTCTTCAACGCTAAATTGGACTGACTGTATAAACAATCCCTGGACACAATAGAGAAACAACGGGTGCGTGACAGCCATTAGAAACGCTTCTGGTATCATTCAAAAGTAAATTACGAAGTGACATTTCTCAACGTGCAGTTGGACTGACTGCATAAACAATCCGTAGACACATATAGAGAAACTACGGTTGCGTGAGAGCCACTAGAAATGTTCTGGTCTAGTTGAAAAGTAAATTACGAAGTGAAATTGTTCAACGCACAATTTGACTGCATGCATAAACAATCCATAGACGCATATAGAGAAACTACATGTGCTTGAGAGCCACTAGAAGCGCTTCTGGTCTAGTTCAAAAGTAAATTACGAAGTCACATTCTTCAACGCGCAATCGGAGTGATTGAATAAACAATCCCTAGACACATATAGAGAAACTACGGTTGGATGAGACCCAGTAGAAACGCTTCTGGTCTAGTGTAAAAGTAAATTACGAAGTGAAATTGTTAAATGCGCAACTGGACTGCATGCATAAACAATCCCTAGACACATATAGAGAAACTACGGGTGCGTGAGAGGCACTAGAAACGCTTCTGGTCTAGTTCAAAACTAAATTACGGAGTGAAATTCTTCAACGCGCAATTGGACTGTATGCATAAACAATTCCTAGACACATATGGAGAAACTACAATTGCGTGAGAGCCACTAGAAACGCTTCTCGTATTGTTCAAAAGTCAATTACGAAGTGAAATTGTTCAACGCGCAAATGGACTGCATGCATAAATAATCCCTAGACACATATAGAGAAACTAAGGGTGCGTGACAGCCACAAGAAACGCTTTTGCTCTAGTTTATAAGTAAATGACGAAGTGGCATTCTTCAACGCGCAATTAGACTGACTGTATAAACAATGCCTAGACACAATAGAGAAACAACGCGTGCGTGAGAGCCACTAGAAACGTTCTGGTCTAGTTGAAAAGTAAATTACGAAGTGACATTCTTCAACGCTAAATTGGACTGACCGTATAAGCAATCCCTAGACACAATAGAGAAAGTACACGTGCGTGACAGCCACTAGAAACGCTTCTCGTATTGTTCAAAAGTAAATAAGTGAAATCGTTCAACGCGTAATTGGACTGCATGCATAAACAATCTCTAGACACATATAGAGAAACTACGGGTGCGTGACAGCCACTAGAAGCACTTCTGGTCTAGTTCAAAAGTAAATTACGAACTGACATTTCTCAACGTGCAGTTGGACTGACTACATAAACAATCCATAGACACATATAGAGAAACTACGGGTGCATGAGAGCCACTAGAAATGTTCTGGTCTAGTTGAAAAGTAAATTACGAAGTGGCATTCTTCAAACCGCAATTGGAGTGACTGCATAAACAATCCCTAGACACATATAGAGAAACTACGGGTGCGTGAAAGCCACTAGAAAAAGTTCTGGTCTAGTTGAAAAGTAAATTATGAAGTGACATTCTTCAATGCTAAACTGGACTGCATGTATAAACAATCCCTAGACACATATAGAGAAACTACAGGTGCGTGACAGCCACTAGAAACGCTTCTGGTATTGTTCAAAAGTAAATTACGAAGTGAAATTGTTCAACGCGCAATTGGATTGCATGCATAAACAATCCCTAGACGCATATAGAGAAACTACAATTGCGTGAGAGCCACTAGAAAGGCTTCTTGTCTAGTTCAAGAGTAAATTATGAAGTCAGATTCTGCAACGCGAAATTGGACTGACTGTATTTGACTGTATAAACAATCTTTAGGCACAATAGAGAAACTACTAGTGCGTGAGAGCCACTAGAAACGTTCTGGTCTAGTTGAAAAGTAAATTACGAAGTGAAATTGTTCAACGCGCCATTGGTCTGCATGCATAAACAATCCTTAGACACATATAGAGAAACTACGGGTGGTTGACAGCCACTAGGAGCACGTTTGGTCTAGTGCAAAAGTAAATTACGAAGTTACATTTCTCCACGTGCAGTTGGACTGACTGCATAAACAATCCGTAGACACATATAGAGAAACTACGGTTGCGTGAGAGCCAATAGAAACGTTCTGGTCTAGTTGAAAAGTAAATTACGAAGTGACATTCTTCAACGCTAAATTGGACTGACTGTATAAACTATCCCTAGACACAATAGAGAAACAACGGGTGCGTGACAGCCATTAGAAACGCTTCTGGTATCATTCAAAAGTAAATTACGAAATGACATTTCTCAACGTGTAGTTGGACTGACTGCATAAACAATCCATAGACACATATAGAGAAACTACGGTTGCATGAGAGCCACTGGAAATGTTCTGGTCTAGTTGAAAAGTAAATTACGAAGTGAAATTGTTCAACGCGCAATTGGACTGCATGCATAAACAATCCATAGACGCATATAGAGAAACTACATGTGCTTGAGAGCCACTAGAAGCGCTTCTGGTCTAGTTCAAAACTAAATTACGGAGTGAAATTCTTCAACGTGCAATTGGACTGGATGCATAAACAAACCCTAGACACATATAGAGAAACTACGGGTGCGTGACAGCCACTAGAAGCACTTCTGGTCTAATTCAAAAGTAAATTACGAAGTGAAATTCTTCAACGGGCAAATGGACTGCCTGCCTAAAGAATCCCTAGACACATATAGAGAAACTACAATTGCGTGGGAGCCACTAGAAACGCTTTTGTTCTAGTTTAAAAGTATATTACGAAGTGGCATTCCGCAACGCGAAATATGACTAACTGTATAAACAATCCCTAGACACAATAGAGAAACTACGGGTGCGTGACAGCCACTAGAAACGCTTTTGGTATAGTTCAAGAGTAAATTACGAAGTGAGATTCTGCAACGCGAAACTGGACTGACTGTATCTGACTGTATAAAAAATTTTTAGGCACAATGGAGAAACTACGGGTGTGTGAGAGCCACTAGAAACGTTCTGGTCTATTTGAAAAGTAAATTACGAAGTGACATTCTTCAACGCTAAATTGGACTGACTGTATAAGCAATCCCTAGACACAATAGAGAAACTACGCGTCCGTGACAGCCACTAGAAACGCTTCTGGTATTGTTCAAAAGTAAATTACGAAGTGAAATTGTTCAACGCGCAATTAATTGGACCGCATTTATAAACTATCCCTAGACACATATAGAGAAACTACGGGTGCGTGAGAGCCACTAGAAAAAGTTCTGGTCTAGTTGAAAAGTAAATTACGAAGGGACATTCTTCAATGCTAAATTAGACTGCATGTATAAACAATCCCTAGACACATATAAAGAAACTACGGGTGCGTGACAGCCACTAGAAACGCTTCTGGTATTGTTCAAAAGTAAATTACGAAGTTAAATTGTTCAACGCTCAATTGGACTGCATGCATAAACAATCCCTAGACACATATAGAGAAACTACGGATTGGATGAGACCCAGTAGAAACGCTTCTGGTCTAGTGTAAAAGTAAATTACGAAGTGAAATTGTTAAATGCACAACTGGACTGCATGCATAAACAATCCCTAGACACATAGAGAGAAAGTACGGGTGCGTGAGAGGCACTAGAAGCGCTTCTGGTCTAGTTCAAAAGTAAATTACGGAGTGAAATTCTTCAACGCGCAATTGGACTGGATGCATAAACAATCTCTAGACACATATAGAGAAACTACAATTGCGTGAGAGCCACTAGAAACGCTTCTCGTATTGTTCAAAAGTAAATTACGAAGTGAAATTGTTCAACGCGCAATTGCAGTGACTGCATAAACAATCCCTAGACACATATAGAGAAACTATGCTTGCGTGAGAGCCACTAGAAACGCTTCTGGTGTAGTTCAAAAGTAAATTACAAAGTGAAATTCTTCAACGGACAAATGGACTGACTGCATAAAGAATCCCTAGACCCATATAGAGGAACTACAATTGCGTGAGAGCCACTAGAAACGCTTTTGGTCTAGTTCAATAGTAAATTACGAAGTGGCATTCTTCAACGCGCAATTGGACTGACTGTATCTGACTGTATAAACAATCTTTAGGCACAATAGAGAAACTACGGGTTATTGAGAGCCACTAGAAACGTTCTGGTCTAGTTGAAAAGTAAATTACGAAGTGAAATTGTTAAATGCGCAACTGGACTGCATGCATAAAGAATCCCTAGACACATATAGAGAAACAACGGGTGCGTGAGAGGCACTAGAAGCGCTTCTGGTCTAGTTCAAATGTAAATTACGGAGTGAAATTCTTCAACGGGCAATCGGACGGGGCTAAATTACGATATAAAATATTTCAACGCGCAATTGGACTGGATGCATAAACAATCCCTAGACACATATAGAGAAACTACAATTGCGTGAGAGCCACTAGAAACGCTTCTGGTCTAGTTCAAAAGTAAATTACGAAGTGGCACTCCTCAAAGCGAAATTGCAGTAACTGCATAAAGAATTCCTAGACACATATAGAGAAACTACGCTTGCGTGAGAGCCACTAGAAACGCTTCTGGTCTAGTTCAAAAGTAAATTACGAAGTGAAATTCTTCAACGGGCAAATAGACTGACTGCATAAAGAATCCCTAGACACATATAGAGAAACTACAATTGCGTAAGAGCCAATAGAACCGCTTTTGGTCTAGTTCAAAAGTAAATTACGAAGTGGCATTCTTCAACAGGCCATTGGACTGACTGTATAAACAATCTTTAGGCACAATAGTGAAACTACGGGTGCGTGAGAGCCACTAGAAACGCTTCTGGTATAGTTCAAGTGTAAATTACGAAGTGACATTCTGCAACGCGAAATTGGACTGACTGTATAAACAATTCCTAGACAAAATAGAGAAACAACGGGTGCGTGACAGCCACTAGAAACGCTTCTGGTCTAGTTCAAAAGTAAATTACGAAGTGAAATTCTTCAACGGGCAAATGGACTGACTGCATAAAGAATCCCTAGACACCTATAGACAAACTACAATTGCGTAACAGCCACTAGAAACGCTTTTGGTCTAGTTCAAAAGTAAATTACGAGGTGACATTCTGCAACGCGAAATTGGACTGGATGCATAAACAATGCCTAGACAAAATAGTATAGTTCAAGAGTAAATTACGAAGTGACATTCTTCAACGCTAAATTGGACTGACTCTATAAAGAATCCCTAGACACAATTGAGAAACTAAAGGTGCGTGACAGCCACTAGAAACGCTTCTGGTCTAATTCAAAAATAAATTACGAAGTGAAATTCTTCAACGGGCAAATGGACTGACTGTAGAAGCAATCCCTGGACACAATAGAGAAACTACGCGTGCGTGACAGCCACTAGAAACGCTTCTCGTATTGTTCAAAAGTAAACTACGAAGTGAAATTGTTCGACGCGCAATTGGACTGCACGCATAAACAATTCCTAGACACACACATAGAGAAACTACGGGTGCGTGAGAGGCACTAGAAGCGCTTCTGGTCTAGTTCAAAAGTAAATTACGGAGTGAAATTCTTCAACGGGCAATCGGACTGGGCTAAATTACGATATAAAATATTTCAACGCGCAATTGGACTGGATGCATAAACAATCCCCAGACACATATAGAGAAACTACAATTGCGTGAGAGCCACTAGAAACGCTTCTGGTCTAGTTCAAAAGTAAATTACGAAGTGAAATTCTTCAACGGGCAAATAGACTGACTGCATAAAGAATCCCTAGACACATATAGAGAAACTACAATTGCGTAAGAGCCAATAGAACCGCTTTTGGTCTAGTTCAAAAGTAAATTACGAAGTGGCATTCTTCAACAGGCCATTGGACTGACTGTATAAACAATCTTTAGGCACAATAGTGAAACTACGTGTGCGTGAGAGCCACTAGAAACGCTTCTGGTATAGTTCAAGTGTAAATTACGAAGTGACATTCTGCAACGCGAAATTGGACTGACTGTATAAACAATTCCTAGACAAAATAGAGAAACAACGGGTGCGTGACAGCCACTAGAAACACTTCTGGTCTACATCAAGAGTAAATTACGAAGTGACATTCTTCAACGTGCAGTTGGACTGACTGCATAAACAATTCATAGACACATAGAAACTACAGTTGCGTGAGAGCCACTAGAAAAGCTTCTGGTCTAGTTCAAAAGTAAATTACGAAGTGGCACTCTTCAAAGCGCAAGTGCAGTGACTGCATGAACAATCCCTATACACATATAGCAAAACTACGCTTGCGTGAGAGCCACTAGAAACTCTTCTGGTCTAGTTCAAAAGTAAATTACGGAGTGAAATTCTTCAACGGGCAAATGGACTGACTGCATAAAGAATCCCTAGACACATACAGAGAAAATACAATTGCACAAGAGCCACTAGAAACGCTTTTGGTCTAGCTCAAAAGTAAATTACGAAGTGACATTCTTCAACGCGCAGTTCGACTGACTGTATAAACAATCCCTAGACACAATAGAGAAACTACGGGTGCGTGACAGCCACTAGAAACGCTTCTGGTATAGTTCAAGAGCAAATCACGATTTGACATTCTGCAACGCGAAATTGGACTCACTGTATAAACAATCTTTAGGCACAATAGTGAAACTACGGGTGCGTGACAGCCACTAGAAGCACTTCTGGTCTAGTTCAAAAGTAAATTACGAAGTGAAATTCTTCAACGGGCAAATGGACTGACTGATAAAGAATCCCTAGACACATATAGAGAAACTACAATTGCGTGAGAGCCACTAGAAACGCTTTTGTTCTAGTTTACAAGGAAATTACGAAGTGGCATTCTTCAACACGCAATTGGACTGACTGTATACACAATCTCTAGACACAATAGAGAAGCTACGGGTGCGTGACAGCCACTAGAAACGCTTCTGGTATAGTTCAAGAGTAAATTACGAAGTGAGATTCTGCAACGCGAAATTGGACTGACTGTATCTGACTGTATAAACAATCTTTAGGCACAATAGAGAAACTACGGGTGCGTGAGAGCCACTAGAAACGTTCTGGTCTAGTTGAAAAGTAAATTACGAAATGACATTCTTCAACGCTAAATTGGACTGACTGTATAAGCACTCCCTAGACACAATAGAGAAACTACACGTGCGTGACAGCCACTAGAAACGCTTCTGGTATTGTTCAAAAGTAAATTACGAAGTGACATTCTGCAACGCGAAATTGGACTTACTGTATATACAATCCCTAGACGCAATAAAGAAACTACGGGTGCGTGACAGCCACTAGAAACGCTTCTGGTATTGTTGAAAAGTAAATTACGAAGTGAAATTGTTCAACGCGCAAATAATTGGACTGCATGTATAAACAATCCCTAGGCACATATAGAGAAACTACGGGTGCGTGAAAGCCACTAGAAAAAGTTCTGGTCTAGTTGAAAAGTAAATTATGAAGTGACATTCTTCAATGCTAAACTGGACTGCATGTATAAACAATCCCTAGACACATATAGAGAAACTACAGGTGCGTGACAGCCACTAGAAACGCTTCTGGTATTGTTCAAAAGTAAATTACGAAGTGAAATTGTTCAACGCGCAATTGGATTGCATGCATAAACAATCCCTAGACGCATATAGAGAAACTACAATTGCGTGAGAGCCACTAGAAAGGCTTCTTGTCTAGTTCAAGAGTAAATTACGAAGTCAGATTCTGCAACGCGAAATTGGACTGACTGTATCTGACTGTATAAACAATCTTTAGGCACAATAGAGAAACTACTAGTGCGTGAGAGCCACCAGAAACGTTCTGGTCTAGTTGAAAAGTAAATTACGAAGTGAAATTGTTCAACGCGCCATTGGTCTGCATGCATAAACAATCCTTAGACACATATAGAGAAACTACGGGTGGTTGACAGCCACTAGGAGCACGTTTGGTCTAGTGCAAAAGTAAATTACGAAGTTACATTTCTCCACGTGCAGTTGGACTGACTGCATAAACAATCCGTAGACACATATAGAGAAACTACGGTTGCGTGAGAGCCAATAGAAACGTTCTGGTCTAGTTGAAAAGTAAATTACGAAGTGACATTCTTCAACGCTAAATTGGACTGACTGTATAAACTATCCCTAGACACAATGGAGAAACAACGGGTGCGTGACAGCCATTAGAAACGCTTCTGGTATCATTCAAAAGTAAATTACGAAATGACATTTCTCAACGTGTAGTTGGACTGACTGCATAAACAATCCATAGACACATATAGAGAAACTACGGTTGCAATGAGAGCCACTAGAAATGTTCTGGTCTAGTTGAAAAGTAAATTACGAAGTGAAATTGTTCAACGCGCAATTGGACTGCATGCATAAACAATCCATAGACGCATATAGAGAAACTACATGTGCTTGAGAGCCACTAGAAGCGCTTCTGGTCTAGTTCAATAGTAAATTACGAAGTGGCATTCTTCAACGCGCAATTGGACTGACTGTATCTGACTGTATAAACAATCTTTAGGCACAATAGAGAAACTACGGGTTAGTGAGAGCCACTAGAAACGTTCTGGTCTAGTTGAAAAGTAAATTACGAAGTGAAATTGTTAAATGCGCAACTGGACTGCATGCATAAAGAATCCCTAGACACATATAGAGAAACTACGGGTGCGTGAGAGGCACTAGAAGCGCTTCTGGTCTAGTTCAAAAGTAAATTACGGAGTGAAATTCTTCAACGTGCAATCGGACTGGGCTAAATTACGATATAAAATATTTCAACGCGCAATTGGACTGGATGCATAAACAATCCCCAGACACATATAGAGAAACTACAATTGCGTGAGAGCCACTAGAAACGCTTCTGGTCTAGTTCAAAAGTAAATTACGAAGTGGCACTCCTCAAAGCGAAATTGCAGTAACTGCATAAAGAATTCCTAGACACATATAGAGAAACTACGCTTGCGTGAGAGCCACTAGAAACGCTTCTGGTCTAGTTCAAAAGTAAATTACGAAGTGAAATTCTTCAACGGGCAAATAGACTGACTGCATAAAGAATCCCTAGACACATATAGAGAAACTACAATTGCGTAAGAGCCAATAGAACCGCTTTTGGTCTAGTTCAAAAGTAAATTACGAAGTGGCATTCTTCAACAGGCCATTGGACTGACTGTATAAACAATCTTTAGGCACAATAGTGAAACTACGGGTGCGTGAGAGCCACTAGAAACGCTTCTGGTATAGTTCAAAAGTAAATTACGAAGTGGCACTCTTCAAAACGCAAGTGCAGTGACTGCATGAACAATCCCTAGACACATATAGCAAAACTACGCTTGCGTGAGAGCCACTAGAAACTCTTCTGGTCTAGTTCAAAAGTAAATTACGGAGTGAAATTCTTCAACGGGCAAATGGACTGACTGCATAAAGAATCCCTAGACACATACAGAGAAAATACAATTGCACAAGAGCCACTAGAAACGCTTTTGGTCTAGCTCAAAAGTAAATTACGATGTGACATTCGTCAACGCGCAGTTCGACTGACTGTATAAACAATCCCTAGACACAATAGAGAAACTACGGGTGCGTGACAGCCACTAGAAACGCTTCTGGTATAGTTCAAGAGCAAATCACGATTTGACATTCTGCAACGCGAAATTGGACTCACTGTATAAACAATCTTTAGGCACAATAGTGAAACTACGGGTGCGTGACAGCCACTAGAAGCACTTCTGGTCTAGTTCAAAAGTAAATTACGAAGTGAAATTCTTCAACGGGCAAATGGACTGACTGCATAAAGAATCCCTAGACAAAATAGTATAGTTCAAGAGTAAATTACGAAGTGACATTCTTCAACGCTAAATTGGACTGACTCTATAAACAATCCCTAGACACAATTGAGAAACTAAAGGTGCGTGACAGCCACTAGAAACGCTTCTGGTCTAATTCAAAAATAAATTACGAAGTGAAATTCTTCAACGGGCAAATGGACTGACTGTAGAAGCAATCCCTGGACACAATAGAGAAACTACGCGTGCGTGACAGCCACTAGAAACGCTTCTCGTATTGTTCAAAAGTAAACTACGAAGTGAAATTGTTCAACGCGCAATTGGACTGCACGCATAAACAATTCCTAGACACACACATAGAGAAACTACGGGTGCGTGACAGCCACTAGAAGCAATTCTGGTCTAGTTCAAAAGTAAATTACGAAGTGACATTTCTCAACGTGCAGTTGGACTGACTGCATAAACAATCCATACACACAATAGAGAAACTACGGGTGCGTGACAGCCACTAGAAACGCTTGTGGCATTGTTCAAAAGTAAATTACGAAGTGAAATTGTTCAACGGGAAATTGGACTGCATGCATAAACAATGCGTAGACACAGACAAACTACGGGTGCGTGAGAACCACCAGAAGCGCTTCTGGTATAGTTCAAATGTAAATTACGAAGTGAAATTCTTCAACGCGCAATTGGACTGGATGCATCAACAATCCCTAGACACATATAGAGAAACCACGGTTTCGTGAGAGCCACTGGAAACGCTTCTGGTCTAGTTCAAAAGTAAATTACAGAAGTGACATTCTTCAACGCGATATTCGACCGACGGTGTAAACAATCCCCAGACACAATAGAGAAACAACGGGTGTGTGACAGCGACTAGAAGCACTTCTGGTCTAGTTCAAAAGTAAATTACGAAGTAAAATTTTTCAACGCGCAATTAGACTGGGCTAAATTACGAAGTAAAATTTCTCAACGCGAATTGTACTGGATGCATAAACAATGCCTAGACACATATAGAGAAGCTACAATTGCGTGAGAGTAACTAGAAACGCTTCTGGTCTAGCTCAAAAGTAAATTACGAGGTGGCACTCTTCAAAGCGCAATTGCAGTGACTGCAGAAACAATGCCTAGTCACATATAGAGGAACTACGCTTGCGTGAGAGCCACTAGAAACGCTTCTGGTGTAGTTCAAAAGTAAATTACGAAGTGAAATTGTTCAACGCGCAATTGGACTGGATGCATAAACAATGCCTAGACACATATATAAACTACAATTGCGTGAGAGCCATTCGAAACGATTTTGGTCTAGTTCAAGATTAAATTATGAAGTGACATTTTGCAACGCGAAATTGGACTGACTGTATAAGCAATCCCTAGAAACAATAGAGAAACCACGCGTGCGTGACAGCCATTAGAAACGCTTCTGATATTGTTCAAAAGTAAATTACGAAGTGAAATTTTTCAACGCGCAATTGAATTGGATGCATAAACAATCCCTAGACACATATAGAGAAACTACAATTGCGTGAGAGCCACTAGAAACACTTCTGGTCTAGTTCAAAAGTAAATTACGAAGTGGCATTCTGCAAAGCGCAATTGCCGTGACTGCATAAACAATCCCTAGACACAATAGAGAAACTACGGATGCGTGACAGCCACTAGAAACGCTTCTGGTATAGTTCAAGAGTAAATTACGAAGTGACATTCTGGAACACGAAATTGGACTCACTGTATAAACAATCTTTAGGCACAATAGTGAAACTACGGGTGCGTGACAGCCGCTAGAAGCACTTCTGGTCTAGTTCAAAAGTAAATTACGAAGTAAAATTTTTCAACGCGCAATTGGACTGGATGCATAAACAATCCCTAGACACATTAGAGAAGCTACAATTGCGTGAGAGTAAATAGAAACGCTTCTGGTCTAGTTCAAAAGTAAATTACGAAGTGGCATTCTTCAAAGCGCAATTGGAGTGACTGCATAAACAATCCCTAGACACATATAGAGAAACTATGGGTGTGTGACAGCCACTAGAAGAACTTCTGGTCTAATTCAAAAGTAAATTACGAAGTGAAATTCTTCAACGGGCAAATGGACTGACTGCATAAAGAATCCCTAGACACATAGAGAAACTACAATTGCTTGAGAGCCATTAGAAACGATTTTGGTCTAGTTCAAGAGTAAATTAGGAAGTGACATTCTGCAACGCGAAATTGGACTGACTGTATAAACAATCCCTAGACACATTAGAGAAACTACGGGTGCGTGACAGCCACAAGAAACGCTTCTGGTATAGTTCAAGAGTAAATTACGAAGTGACATTCTTCAACGCGAAATTGGACTGACTGTATAAACTATCCCTCGACACAATAGAGAAACTACGGGTGCGTGACAGCCACTAGAAACGCTTCTCGTATTGTTCAAAAGTAAATTACGAAGTGACATTGTTCAACGCGCAATTGGACTGCACGCATAAACAATCCCTAGACTCACATAGAGAAACTACGGGTGCGTGACAGCCACTAGAAGCACTTCTGGTCTAGTTCAAAAGTAAATGACGAAGTGACATTCTGCAAGGTGAAACTGGACTGACTGTATAAAGAATCTTTAGGCACAATAGAGAAACTACGGGTGCGTGAGAGCCACTAGAAACTTTCTGGTCTAGTTGAAAAGTAAATTACGAAGCGACATTCTTCAACGCGAAATTGGACTGACTGTATAAACTATCCCTAGACACAATAGAGAAACTACGGGTGCGTGACAGCCACTAGAAACGCTTCTGGTATTGTTCAAAGTAAACTACGAAGTGAAATTGTTCAACGAGCAATTGGACTTCATGCATAAACAATCCCTAGACACATATAGAGGAACTACGCGTGCGTGAGAGCCACTAGAAGCGCTTCTTGTCTGGTTCAAAAGTAAATTACGAAGTAAAAATTTTCAACGCGCAATTGGACTGGATGCATAAACAATCCCTAGACACATATAGAGAAGCTACAATTGCGTGAGAGTAAATAGAAACGCTTCTGGTCTAGTTCAAAAGTAAATTACGAAGTGGCATTCTTCAAAGCGCAATTGGAGTGACTGCATAAACAATCCCTAGACACATATAGAGAAACTATGGGTGCGTGACAGCCACTAGAAGAACTTCTGGTCTAATTCAAAAGTAAATTACGAAGTGAAATTCTTCAAAGGGCAAATGGACTGACTGTATAAGCAATCCCTGGACACAATAGAGAAACTACGCGTGCGTGACAGCCACTAGAAACGCTTCTGGTCTAGTTCAAAAGTAAATTACGAAGTGAAATTCTTCAACGCGCAATTGGACTGACTGTATAAACAATCCCTAGACACAATACAGAAACTACGGGTGCGTGACAGCCAGTAGAAACGCTTGTGGCATTGTTCAAAAGTAAATTACGAAGTGAAATTGTTCAACGGGAAATTGGACTGCATGCATAAACAATCCGTAGACACAGACAAACTACGGGTGCGTGAGAACCACCAGAAGCGCTTCTGGTATAGTTCAAATGTAAATTACGAAGTGAGATTCTTCAACGCGCAATTGGACTGGATGCATCAACAATCCCTAGACACATATAGAGAAACTACGGTTTCGTGAGAGCCACTGGAAACGCTTCTGGTCTAGTTCAAAAGTAAATTACAGAAGTGACATTCTTCAACGCGATATTCGACCGACGTTATAAACAATCCCCAGACACAATAGAGAAACAACGGGTGTGTGACAGCGACTAGAAGCACTTCTGGTCTAGTTCAAAAGTAAATTACGAAATGACATTTTTTAACGTGCAGTTGGATTGACTGCAAGAACAATCCACAGACACATATAGAGAAACAACGGTTGCGTGAGAGCCACTAGAAACGTTCTGGTCTAGTTGAAAAGTAAATTACGAAGTGAAATTGTTAAATGCGCAACTGGACTGCATGCATAAACAATCCGTAGACACATATAGAGAAACTACAGGTGCGTGAGAGGCACTAGAAGCGCTTCTGGTCTAGTTCAGAAGTAAAGTACGGAGTGGCACTCTTCAAAGCGCAATTGCAGTGACCGCATAAACAATCCCTAGTCACATATAGAGAAACTACACTTGCGTGAGAGCCACTAGAAACGCTTCTGGTCTAGTTCAAAAGTAAATTACGAAGTGGCACTCTTCAAAGCGCAATTGCAGTGACTACATAAACAATCCCTAGTCACATATAGAGAAACTATGCTTGCGTGAGAGCCACTAGAAACGCTTCTGGTGTAGTTCAAAAGTAAATAACGAAGTGAAATTGTTCAACGCGCAATAGGACTGGATGCAGAAACAATGCCTAGACACATATAGATAAACTACAATTGCGTGACAGCTACTAGAAACGCTTCTGGTCTAGTTCAAAAGTAAATTACGGAGTGAAATTCTTCAACGCGCTATTGGACTGGATGCATAAACAATCCCTAGGCACATATAGAGAAACTACAATTGCGTGAGAACCACTAGAAACGCTTCTGGTATAGTTCAAGAGTAAATTACGAAGTGACATTCTGCAACGCCAAATTGGACTGACTGTATAACAATATTTAGGCACAATAGAGAAACTACGGGTGCATGAGAGCCTGTAGAAACGTTCTAGTCTAGTTGAAAAGTAAATTACGAAGTGACATTCTGCAACGCCAAATTGGACTGACTGTATAACAATATTTAGGCACAATAGAGAAACTACGGGTGTGTGAGAGCCTGTAGAAACGTTCTAGTCTAGTTGAAAAGTAAATTACGAAGTGACATTCTTCAACGCTAAATTGGACTGACTGTATAAACAATCCCTAGACAAAATAGAGAAACTACGGGAGCGTGACAGCCACTAGAAACGCTTCTGGTATTGTTCAAAAGTAAATTACGAAGTGAAATTCAACGCGCAATTGATCTGCATGCATAAACAATCCATAGACACATAGATAAACCACGGGGGCGTGAGAGCCACTAGAAGCGCTTCTGGTATAGTTCAAGAGTAAATTACGAAGTGACATTCTGCAACGCGAAATTGGACTGACTGTATAAACAATCTTTAGGCACGATAGAGAAACTACGGGTGCGTGAGAGCCACTAGAAACTTTCTGGTATTGTTCAAAAGTAAACTACGAAGTGAAATTGTTCAACGAGCGATTGGACTGCATGCATAAACAATCCCTAGACACATATAGAGGAACTACGCGTGCGTGAGAGCCACTAGAAGCGCTTCTTGTCTAGTTCAAAAGTAAATTACGAAGTAAAATTTTTCAACGCGCAATTGGACTGGATGCATAAACAATCCCTAGGCACATTAGAGAAGCTACAATTGCGTGAGAGTAAATAGAAATGCTTCTGGTCTAGTTCAAAAGTAAATTACGAAGTGGCATTCTTCAAAGCGCAATTAGAGTGACTGCATAAACAATCCCTAGACACATATAAACTATGGGTGCGTGACAGCCACTAGAAGAACTTCTGGTCTAATTCAAAAGTAAATTACGAAGTGAAATTCTTTAAAGGGCAAATGGACTGACTGTATAAGCAATTCCTGGACACAATAGAGAAACTACGCGTGCGTGACAGCCACTAGAAACGCTTCTCGTATTGTTCAAAAGTAAACTACGAAGTGAAATTGTTCAACGCGCAATTGGACTGCACGCATAAACAATTCCTAGACACACACATAGAGAAACTACGGGTGCGTGACAGCCACTAGAAGCAATTCTGGTCTAGTTCAAAAGTAAATTACGAAGTGACATTCTTCAACGCGCAATTGGACTGACTGTATAAACAAATCTAGACACAATACAGAAACTACGGGTGCGTGACAGCCACTAGAAACGCTTGTGGCATTGTTCAAAAGTAAATTACGAAGTGAAATTGTTCAACGGGAAATTGGACTGCATGCATAAACAATCCGTAGACACAGACAAACTACGGGTGCGTGAGAACCACCAGAAGCGCTTCTGGTATAGTTCAAATGTAAATTACGAAGTGAGATTCTTCAACGCGCAATTGGACTGGATGCATCAACAATCCCTAGACACATATAGAGAAACTACGGTTTCGTGAGAGCCACTGGAAATGCTTCTGGTCTAGTTCAAAAGTAAATTACAGAAGTGACATTCTTCATCGCGATATTCGACCGACGTTATAAACAATCCCCAGACACAATAGAGAAACAACGGGTGTGTGACAGCGACTAGAAGCACTTCTGGTCTAGTTCAAAAGTAAATTACGAAATGACATTTTTTAACGTGCAGTTGGATTGACTGCAAGAACAATCCACAGACACATATAGAGAAACTACGGTTGCGTGAGAGCCACTAGAAACGTTCTGGTCTAGTTGAAAAGTAAATTACGATGTGAAATTGTTAAATGCGCAACTGGACTGCATGCATG
Organism: Dermacentor silvarum; assembly: GCF_013339745.2. Taxonomy (NCBI): domain Eukaryota; kingdom Metazoa; phylum Arthropoda; class Arachnida; order Ixodida; family Ixodidae; genus Dermacentor; species Dermacentor silvarum. The sequence continues at coordinate 389,558 of NC_051159.1, forward strand.
AACAATCCGTAGACACATATAGAGAAACTACGGGTGCGTGAGAGGCACTAGAAGCGCTTCTGGTCTAGTTCAGAAGTAAATTACGGAGTGGCACTCTTCAAAGCGCAATTGCAGTGACTGCATAAACAATGCCTAGACACATATAGAGAAACTACACTTGCGTGAGAGCCACTAGAAACGCTTCTGGTCTAGTTCAAAAGTAAATTACGAAGTGGCACTCTTCAAAGCGCAATTGCAGTGACTACATAAACAATCCCTAGTCACATATAGAGAAACTATGCTTGCGTGAGAGCCACTAGAAACGCTTCTGGTCTAATTCAAGAGTAAATTACGAAGTGAAATTCTTCAACGGGCAAATGGACTGACTGTATAAAGAATCCCTAGACACATATACAGAAACTACAATTGCGTGAGAGCCCCTAGAAACGCTTCTGGTCTAGTTCAAAAGTAAATTACGGTGACATTCTTCAACGCGAAATTGGACTGACTGTATAAACAATCCCTAGACACAATAGAGAAACTACGGGTGCGTGACAGCCACTAGAAACGCTTCTGGTATAGTTCAAGAGTAAATTACGAAGTGAAATTCTACAACACGAAATTGGACTGACCGTATAAACAATCTTTAGGCACAATAGACAAACTACGGGTACATGAGAGCCACTAGAAACGTTCTAGTCTAGTTGAAAAGTAAATTACCAAGTGACATTCTTCAACGCAAAATTGGACTGACTGTATAAGCAATCCCTGGACACAATAGAGAAACTACGGGTGCGTGAGAGGCACTAGAAGCGCTTCTGGTCTAGTTCAAAAGTAAATTACGGAGTGAAATTCTGCAACGCGAAATTGGACTGACTGTATAAACAATCTTTAGGCACGATAGAGAAACTACGGGTGCGTGAGAGCCACTAGAAACTTTCTGGTCTAGTTGAAAAGTAAATTACGAAGTGACATTCTTCAACGCTAAATTGGACTGACTGTATAAGCAATCCCTAGACAAAATAGAGAAACTACGGGTGCGTGACAGCCACTAGAAACGCTTCTGGTCTAGTTCAAAAGTAAATTACGAAGTGAAATTGTTCAACGCGCAATTGGACTGGATGCATAAACAATGCCTAGACACATATAGATAAACTACAATTGCGTGACAGCTACTAGAAACGCTTCTGGTCTAGTTCAAAAGTAAATAACGAAGTGGCATTCTTCAAAGCGCAACTGGAGTGACCGCATAAACATTCCCTAGGCACATATAGAGAAGCTATGGGTGCGTGACAGCCACTAGAAGCACTTCTGGTCTAATTCAAGAGTAAATTACGAAGTGAAATTCTTCAACGGGCAAATGGACTGACTGCATAAAGAATCCCTAGTCACATATAGAGAAACTACACTTGCGTGAGAGCCACTAGAAACGCTTCTGGTCTAGTTCAAAAGTAAATTACGAAGTGGCACTCTTCAAAGCGCAATTGCAGTGACTGCATAAACAATCCCTAGTCACATATAGAGAAACTATGCTTGCGTGAGAGCCACTAGAAACGCTTCTGGTGTAGTTCAATAGTAAATAACGAAGTGAAATTGTTCAACGCGCAATTGGACTGGATGCATAAACAATGCCTAGACCCATATAGATAAACTACAATTGCGTGACAGCTACTAGAAACGCTTGTGGTCTAGTTCAAAAGTAAATAACGAAGTCGCATTCTTCAAAGCGCAATTGGAGTGACTGCATAAACAATCCCTAGGCACATATAGAGAAACTATGGGTGCATGACAGCCACTAGAAGCACTTCTGGTCTAATTCAAAAGTAAATTACGAAGTGAAATTCTTCAACGGGCAAATGGACTGACTGCATAAAGAATCCCTAGACACATATAGAGAAACTACAATTGCGTGAGAGCCAATAGAAACGCTTCTGGTCAAGTTCAAAAGTAAATTACGAAGTGACATTCTTCAACGCGAAATTGGACTGACTGTATAAACAATCCCTAGACACAATAGAGAAACTACGGGTGCGTGACAGCCACTAGAAACGCTTCTGGTATAGTTCAAGAGTAAATTACGAAGTGACATTCTGCAACGCGAAATTGCACTGACTGTATAAACAATCTTTAGGCACAATAGAGAAACTACGGGTACATGAGAGCCACTAGAAACGTTCTAGTCTAATTGAAAAGTAAATTACGAAGTGACATTCTTCAACGCTAAATTGGACTGACTGTATAAGCAATCCCTGGACACAATAGAGAAACTACGGATGCGTGAGAGGCACTAGAAGCGCTTCTGGTCTAGTTCAAAAGTAAATTACGGTGTGAAATTCTTATACGCGCAATTGGACTGCATGCATAAACAATCCCTAGGCACATATAGAGAAACTACAATTGCGTGAGAGCCAATAGAAACGCTTCTGGTCAAGTTCAAAAGTAAATTACGAAGTGACATTCTTCAACGCGAAATTGGACTGACTGTATAAACAATCCCTAGACACAATAGAGAAACTACGGGTGCGTGACAGCCACTAGAAACGCTTCTGGTATAGTTCAAGAGTAAATTACGAAGTGACATTCTGCAACGCGAAATTGGACTGACTGTATAAACAATATTTAGGCACAATAGAGAAACTACGGGTGCGTGAGAGCCTGTAGAAACGTTCTAGTCTAGTTAAAAAGTAAATTACGAAGTGACATTCTTCAACGCTAAATTGGACTGACTGTATAAACAATCCCTAGACAAAATAGAGAAACTACGGGAGCGTGACAGCCACTAGAAACGCTTCTGGTATTGTTCAAAAGTAAATTACGAAGTGAAATTCAACGCGCAATTGATCTGCATGCATAAACAATCCAGAGACACATATAGAGAAACTACGGGGGCGTTAGAGCCACTAGAAGCGCTTCTGGTCTAGTTCAAGAGTAAATTACGAAGTGACATTCTGCAACGCGAAATTGGACTGACTGTATAAACAATCTCTATACACAATAGAGGAACTACGGGTGCGTGAAAGCCACGTCAAACACTTCTGCTCTGGTTCAAAAGTGAATTACGAAGTGACAATCTTCAACGCGCAATTGGAGTGACTCTGTGAACAATCCCTAGACCCACATGGAGAAACTACGGTGGCGTGAGAGCTACTAGAAACCCTTGTGGTCCAGTTCAAAAGTAAATTACGAAGTGAAATTCTTCAACGCGCAAATGGAATGACTGCATGAACAATCCCTAGACACATATAGAGAAACTACAGTGGAGTGAGAGCCAGTAGAAACGCTTTTGGTGTAGTTCAAAAGTAAATTACGAAGTGACATTACTCAACGCGAAATTGGACTGACTGTATAAACAATCCCTAGACACAATAGAGAAACAACGGGTGCGTGACAGCCACTATAAAAGCTTCTGGTCCAGTTCAAGAGTAAATTACGAAGTGACATTCTTCAACGTGCAGTTGGACTGACTGCATAACAATCCATAGACATATAGAGAAACTACGGTTGGATGAGACCCAGTAGAAACGCTTCTGGTCTAGTTGAAAAGTAAATACCGAAGTGAAATTGTTCAACGCGCCATTGGACTGCATAAATAAACAATCCCTAGACACATATAGAGAAACTACGGGTGCCTCAGAGCCACTAGAAACGCTTCTGGTCTAGTTGAAATGTAAATTACGAAGTGAAATTCTTTAACGCGCAGTTGGAACGGATGCATAAAGAATCCCTAGACACATATAGAGAAACTGCAATTGCGTGAGAACCAGTAGAAACGCTTCTGGTCTAGTTCAAAAGTAAATTACGAAGTGAAATTCTTCAACGCGCAATTGGACTGGGTCCATAAAAAATCCCTAGACACATATAGAGAAACTACGGGTGCGTCACAGCCACTTCAAACACTTCTGGTCTAGTTCAAAAGTAAATTACGATGTGACATTATTCAACGCGCCATTGGACTGACTGCTTGAACAATCCCTAGACCCATATAGAGAAACTACGGTGGCGTGAGAGCCACTAGAAACGCTTCTGGTCTAGTTCAAAAGTAAATTAGGAAGTGAAATTGTTCAACGCGCAATTGGAATGACTGCATGAAAAATCCCTAGACCCATATAGAGAAACTACGGTTGCGTGAGAGCCATAAGAAACGCTTCTGGTCTTGTTCAAAAGTAAATTACGAAGTGAAATTCTTCAACACGAAATTGTACTGACTGTAAAATAATCCCTAGACACAATAGAGAAACAACGGGTGTGTGACAGCCACTAGAAGCACTTCTGGTCTCGTTCAAAAGTAAATTACGAAGTGGCATTTTTTAACGTGCAGTTTACTGACTGCGTAAACAATCAATAGACACATATAGAGAAACTTCCGTTGCGTGACAGCCACTAGAAACGCTTCTGGTGTAGTTCAAAAGTAAATAACGAAGTGAAATTGCTCAACGCGCAATTGGACTGGATGCCTAAACAATCCCTAGACACATATAGAGAAACTAGAATTGCGTGAGAGCCACTAGAAACGCTTCTGGTTAAGTTCAAAAGTAAATTACGAGGTGGCATTCTTCAACGCGCAATTGGACTGGATGCATAAACAATCCCTAGACACTTATAGAGAAACTACGGTTGCGTGAGAGCCACTAGAAACGCTTTTGGTCTAGTTCGAAAGTAAATTACGAAGTGACATTCTTCAACGTTAAATTGGACTGACTGTTTAAACAATCCCTACACAAAATAGAGAAACTGCGGGTGCGTGACAATCACTAGAAGCACTTCTGGTCTAGTTCAAAAGTAAATTACGAAGTGACATTTCTCAACGTGCAGTTGGACTGAGTGCATAAACAATCCATTGACACATATAGAGAAACTACAATTGCGTGAGAGCCACTAGAAACGCTTGTGGTTAAGTTCAAATGTAAATTACGAAGAGACATTCTTCAACGCGAAATTGGACTGACTGTAAAACATTCCCTAGTGACAATAGAGAAACAACGGGTGTGTGACTGCCACTAGAAGCACTTCTGGTCTAGTTCAAAAGTAAACTACGAAGTGAAATTCTTCAACGCGCAATTGCACTGGATGCATAAACAATCCCTAGACACATATAGAGAAACAACGGTTGCGTGAGAGCCACTAGAAACGCTTCTGGTCTAGTTCAAAAGTAAATTACGAAGAGACATTCTTCAACGCGAAATTGGACTGACTGTATAAACAATCCCTAGACACAATAGAGAAACTACGGGTGCGTGACAGCCACTATAAACGCTTCTGGTCCAGTTCAAGAGTAAATTACGAAGTGAAATTCTTCAACGCGCAAATGAAATGACTGCGTGAATACCTAGACCCATATAGAGAAACTAGGGTGGCGTGAAAGCCACTAGAAACGCTTCTGGTCTAGTTCAAAAGTAAATTACGAAGTGGCATTCTTCAACACGCAATTGGAGTGACTGCGTGAACAATCCCTAGACCCACATAGAGAAACTACTGTGGAGTGAGGGCCACTAGAAACGCTTCTAGTCTAGTTCAAAAGTAAATTACGAAGTGGCATTCTTCAACGCGCAATTGGAGCGACTGCGCGAACAACCCCTAGACCCATATAGAGAAACTACGGTGGCGTGAGAGCGACTAGAAGCGCTTCTGGTCTAGTTCAAAAGTAAATTACGGAGTGAAATTCTTCAACGCGCAAATGGACTGGATGCATAAACAATCCCTAGAAACATATAGAGAAACTACAATTTCGTTAGAGCCCCTATAAACGCTTCTGGTCTAGTTCAAAAGTAAATTACGAAGTGGCATTCTTCAACGCGCAATTGGAACGACTGCATAAACAATCCCTAGACACATTTAGAGAAACTACGGTTGCTTGAGAGCCACTAGAAACGCTTCTGGTCTAGTTCAAAAGTAAATTACCAAGTGGCATTCTTCAACGCGCAATTGCACTGACTGCGTGAACAATCCCTAGACCCATATAGAGAAACTACGGTGGAGTGAGGGCCACTAGAAACGCTTCTAGTCTAGTTGAAAAGTAAATTACGAAGCGACATTCTTCAACGCTAAATTGGACTGACTGTATAAACAATCCCTAGACACGATAGAGGAACTACGGGTGCGTGACAGCAACCAGAAACGCTTCTGGTATAGTTCAAAAGTAAATTACGAAGTGGCATTCTTCAACGCGGAATTGGAGTGACTGCGTGAACAATCCCTAGACCCATATAAAGAAACTACGGTGGCGTGAGAGCAACTAGAAACGCTTCTGGTCTAGTTCAAAAGTAAATTACGGAGTGAAATTCTTGAACGCGCAATTGGACTGCAGGCATAAACAATCCCTAGACACATACAGAGAAACTACGGGTGCGTGAGAGGCACTAGAAGCGCTTCTGGTCTAGTTCAAAAGTAAATTACGGAGGGAAATTATTTAACGCGCATTTGGACTGGATGCATAAACAAACCCTAGACACATATACAGAAACTACAATTGTGTGAGATTCACTAGAAACGCTTCTGGTCTAGCTCAAAAGTAAATAACGAAAGGGCATTCTTCAACACGCAATTGGAATGACTGCATAAAAAAATCCCTAGACCCATATAAACTACGGTTGCGTGAGAGTCAATAGAAACGCTTCTGGTCTTGTTCAAAAGTAAATTACGAAGTGATATTCTTCAACACGAAATTGTACTGACTGTAAAACAATCCCTAGACAATAGAGAAACAACGGGTGTGTGACAGCCACTAGAATCAATTCTGGTCTAGTTCAAAAGTAAATTACGAAGTGGCATTTTTTAACGTGCAGTTTACTGACTGCATAAACAATCAATAGACACATATAGAGAAACTTCCGTTGCGTGACAGCCACTAGAAAAGTTCTGGTCTAGTTAAAAGCAAAAAACGAAGTGATATTCTTCAACGCTAAATTGGACTGACTGTATAAACAATGCCTAGACACAAGAGAGAAACTACGGGTGTGTGACAGCCACTAGAAGCACTTCTGGTCTAGTTCAAAAGCAAATTACGAAGTGACATTCTTCAACGCGCAGTTGGAATGACTGCATAAAAAATCCCTAGACCCATATAGAGAAACTACGGTTGCGTGAGAGCCACTAGAAACGCTTCTGGTCTTGTTCAAAAGCAAATTACGAAGTGACATTCTTCAACACGAAATTGGACTGACTGTATAAACAATGCCTAGACACAATAAAGAAACTAAGGGTGCGTGACAGCCACTTCAAACACTTCTGGTCTAGTTCAAAAGTAAATTACGAAGTGACATTCTTCAACGCGAAAGTGGACTGACTGTATAAAGGATCCCTAGACGCAATAGGGAAACTACGGGTGCATGAGAGCCACTAGAAGCGCTTCTGATCTATTTCAAAAGTAAATTACGAAGTGACATTTTTTAACGTGCAGTTGGACTGACTGCATAAACAATCCATAGACACATATAGAGAAACTACCGTAGCGTGTGAGCCACTAGAAACGTTCTGGTCTAGTTAAAAGTAAATTACGAAGTGGCATTCTTCAACGCGCAATTGGATTGACTGCGTGAACAATCCCTAGACCCATATAGAGAAACTACGGTGGAGTGAGGGCCACTAGAAACGCTTCTAGTCTTGTTGAAAAGTAAATTACGAAGCGACATTCTTCAACGCTAAATTGGACTGGATGCATAAACAATCCCTAGACACATATACAGAAACTACAATTGCGTGAGAGCCACTAGAAACGCTTCTGGTCTAGTTCAAAAGTAAATAACGAAGTGGCATTCTTCAACGCGCAATTGGAATGACTGCATAAAAAATCCCTAGACCCATTTAGAGAAACTACGGTTGCGTGAGTGCCACTAGAAAAGCTTCTGGTCTTGTTCAAAAGCAAATTACGAAGTGACATTCTTCAACACGAAATCGGACTGACTGTATAAACAATCCCTAGACACAATAGAGAAAATAAGGGTGCGTGACAGCCACTTCAAACACTTCTGGTCTAGTTCAAAAGTAAAATACGAAGTGACATTCTTCAACGCTAAAGTGGACTGACTGTATAAACAATCCCTAGACAAAATAAAGAAACTACGGGTGCGTGACAGCCACTAGAAAGTCTTCTGGTATTGTTCAAAAGTAAATTACGAAGTGACATTTCTCAACGTGCAGTTGGACTGACTGCATAAACAATCCATAGACACATATGGAGAAACTACGGTTGCGTGAGAGCCACTAGAAACGTTCTGGACAAGTTGAAAAGTAAATTACGAAGTGACATTCTCCAACCCTAAATTTGACTCACTGTATAAACAATCCCTAGACACAATTGAGAAACTACGGGTGCGTGATAGCCACTAGAAACGCTTCTGGTCTAATTCAAAAGTAAATTACGAAGTGGCATTCTTCAACGCGCAATTGGACTAACTGTGTAAACAATCTTTAGGCACAATAGAGAAACTACGCTTCCGTGAGAGCCACTGAAACGCTTCTGGTCTAGTTCAAAAGTAAAATACGAAGTGACATTCTTCAACGCTAAATTGGACTGACTGTATAAGCAATCCCTAGACACAATAAAGAAACTACTGGTGTGTGACAGCCACTAGAAACGCTTCTGGTATAGTTCAAAAGTAAATTACGAAGTGGCATTCTTCAAAGCGCAATTGGAGTGACTGCATAAACAATCCCTAGACACAATAGAGAAACTACGGGTGCGTGACAGCCACTAGAAGCACTTGTGGTCTAAATCAAAAGTAAATTACGAAGTGAAATTCTTCAACGGGCTAATGGACTGACTGCATAAAGAATCCCTAGACACATATAGAGAAACTACAATTGCGTGAGAGCCACTAGAAGAACTTCTGGTCTATTTCAAAAGTAAATAACGAAGTGACATTTCTCAACGTGCAGTTGGACTGACTGCATAAACAATCCATAGACACACAAAGAAACTGCGGCTGCGTGAGAGCCACTAGAAACGTTCTGGTCTAGTAGAAAAGTAAATTACGAAGTGGGATTCTTCAAAGCGCAATTGGAGTGACTGCATAAACAATCCCTAGACACATACAGAGAAACTACGTGTGCGTGACAGCCACTAGAAGCAATTGTGGTCTAATTCAAAGTAAATTACGAAGTGAAATTCTTCAACGGGCAAATGGACTGACTGCATAAAGAATCCCTACACACATATAGAGAAACTACGCTTGCGTGAAAGTCACTGGAACGCTTCTGGTCTAGTTGAAAAGTAAATTACGAAGTGACATTCTTCAACGCTAAATTGGACTGACTGTATAAACAATCCCTAGACACAATAGAGAAACTACGGGTGCGTGACAGCCACTAGAAACGCTTCTGGTATAGTTCAAGAGTAAATTACGAAGTGACATTCTGCAACGCGAAATTGGACTGACTGTATAAACAATCTTCCGGCACAATAGAGAAACTACGGGTGCGTGAGAGCCACTAGAAACTTTCTGGTCTAGTTGAAAAGTAAATTACGAAGTGACATTCTTCAACGCTAAATTGACTGACTGTATAAACAATCCCTAGACAATATAGAGAAACTACGGGTGCGTGACAGCCACTAGAAATGCTTCTGGTCTTGTTCAAAAGTAAATTACGAAGTGAAATTCTTCAACACGAAATTGTACTGAATGTAAAACAATCCCTAGACACAATAGAGAAACAACGGGTGTGTGACAGCCACAAGAAGCACTTACGAAATTACGAAGTGAAATTCTTCAACACGAAATTGTACTGACTGTAAAACAATCCCTAGACACAATATAGAAACAACGGGTGTGTGACAGCCACTAGAAGCACCCTAGTTCAAAAGTAAATTACGAACTGGCATTTTTTAACGTGCAGTTTACTGACTGCGTAAACAATCAATAGACACATATAGAGAAACTTCCGTTGCGTGACAGCCACTAGAAACGTTCTGGTCTAGTTGAAAAGTAAATTACGAAATGACATTCTTCAACGCGAAATTGGACTGACTGTATAAACAATCCCTAGACACCATAGGGAAACGGCGGGTGCGTGACAGCCACTAGAAACGCTTCTGGTATTGTTCAAAAGTAAATTACCAAGTGAAATTGTTCTACGGGCAATTAGACTGCATGCATAAACAATCCCTAGACACATATACAGAAACTACGGGTGCGTGAGAGCCACTAGAAGCGCTTCTGGTCTAGTTCAAAAGTAAATAAGAAGTGACATTTTTCAACGTGCAGTTGGATTGACTGTATAAACAATCTCTATACACAATAGAGGAACTACGGGTGCGTGAAAGCTACGTCAAACACTTCTGCTCTGGTTCAAAAGTGAATTACGAATTGACAATCGTCAACGCGCAATTAGAGTGACTCTGTGAACAATCCCTAGACCCACATAGAGAAACTACGGTGGCATGAGAGCTACTAGAAACCCTTGTGGTCCAGTTCAAAAGTAAATTACGAAGTGAAATTCTTCAACGCGCAAATGGAATGACTGCATGAACAATCCCTAGACACATATAGAGAAACTACAGTGGAGTGAGAGCCAGTAGAAACGCTTTTGGTGTAGTTCAAAAGTAAATTACGAAGTGACATTACTCAACGCGAAATTGGACTGACTGTATAAACAATCCCTAGACACAATAGAGAAACAACGGGTGCGTGACAGCCACTATAAACGCTTCTGGTCCAGTTCAAGAGTAAATTACGAAGTGACATTCTTCAACGTGCAGTTGGACTGACTGCATAAACAATCCATAGACATATAGAGAAACTACGGTTGGATGAGACCCAGTAGAAACGCTTCTGGTCTAGTTGAAAAGTAAATACCGAAGTGAAATTGTTCAACGCGCCATTGGACTGCATAAATAAACAATCCCTAGACACATATAGAGAAACTACGGGTGCCTCAGAGCCACTAGAAACGCTTCTGGTCTAGTTGAAATGTAAATTACGAAGTGAAATTCTTTAACGCGCAGTTGGAACGGATGCATAAAGAATCCCTAGACACATATAGAGAAACTGCAATTGCGTGAGAACCAGTAGAAACGCTTCTGGTCTAGTTCAAAAGTAAATTACGAAGTGAAATTCTTCAACGCGCAATTGGACTGGGTCCATAAAAAATCCCTAGACACATATAGAGAAACTACGGGTGCGTCACAGCCACTTCAAACACTTCTGGTCTAGTTCAAAAGTAAATTACGATGTGACATTATTCAACGCGCCATTGGACTGACTGCTTGAACAATCCCTAGACCCATATAGAGAAACTACGGTGGCGTGAGAGCCACTAGAAACGCTTCTGGTCTAGTTCAAAAGTAAATTAGGAAGTGAAATTGTTCAACGCGCAATTGGAAGGATAGGATAGCTCCTACTTCTTTGGGGGATTCTTGTCGCCAGTCCGTCCATTCAATCTCATCGGTGGCTTTCGCTACGTCCGCGAGTAGTTCTCTGCACCATTCGCTGATGTCTTCAATCGGGCCCTCCTTCTTGTCTCGTTCTCTATTTTTCCGGAATCTATCCCAGTCCACGATTCTTGCCTTTCGGCAGACGTCCTCCTCACTTTCATTCTCTCCCACGGTCACACACAGGATTCTGTGGTCACTCCCCAGGTCCTCGAAAGAGTTCGACCAAGTGACCGCGTCCGCGCCCGACCAGACAGAGAGGTCGGGGGATGTGTCGCGGCACACTCCCTGTCCGATCCTGGTGTGCGAAGCCGGCTCGTTGAGTACGGTCAGGCCGAGCTCGTCCATCAGTCCGGCTAACCTCTTCCCTTTCGGCGAGTCAGCTCCGTATCCCCATTGCGTGTGCGGCGCGTTGAAGTCTCCACATATGAGCAAGGGATTGGAGGTGGCCTTGGACATCGCTTCGCGAAAGAGGGCGTCGAAAGTATGAGTGCGGTTTCTTTGCGAGGGGGAGCTATATACGTTGAGCACGAAGAGGCCGGTCTTCTTTCTTCCACTACTCGGGACGACTTCGATCAGGACGTGGTCTATGTCAGACTCTTCGTGGAGCACGAGTTCGTGTTCGATGAAGGCCGTCCCACGCTTAACCAGGGTGCACACCTTGACGTCCCTCCCCATGCATTCGTAGGGGGTACAACACGTAACATAGCCCGGAAGCTGGGGCCGGTCGAAAGGTTCTTGCAAGGCAATCACGACAGGAAGTTTGTTATTTGAAAGCGCAATTGGAATGACTGCATGAAAAATCCCTAGACCCATATAGAGAAACTACGGTTGCGTGAGAGCCATAAGAAACGCTTCTGGTCTTGTTCAAAAGTAAATTACGAAGTGAAATTCTTCAACACGAAATTGTACTGACTGTAAAATAATCCCTAGACACAATAGAGAAACAGCGGGTGTGTGACAGCCACTAGAAGCACTTCTGGTCTAGTTCAAAAGTAAATTACGAAGTGGCATTTTTTAACGTGCAGTTTACTGACTGCGTAAACAATCAATAGACACATATAGAGAAACTTCCGTTGCGTGACAGCCACTAGAAACGCTTCTGGTGTAGTTCAAAAGTAAATAACGAAGTGAAATTGTTCAACGCGCAATTGGACTGGATGCATAAACAAAACCTAGACACTTATAGAGAAACTACGGTTGCGTGAGAGCCACTAGAAACGCTTTTGGTCTAGTTCGAAAGTAAATTACGAAGTGACATTCTTCAACGTTAAATTGGACTGACTGTTTAAACAATCCCTACACAAAATAGAGAAACTGCGGGTGCGTGACAATCACTAGAAGCACTTCTGGTCTAGTTCAAAAGTAAATTACGAAGTGACATTTCTCAACGTGCAGTTGGACTGAGTGCATAAACAATCCATAGACACATATAGAGAAACTACAATTGCGTGAGAGCCACTAGAAACGCTTCTGGTCTAGTTCAAAAGTAAATTACGAAGAGACATTCTTCAACGCGAAATTGGACAGACTGTATAAACAATCCCTAGACACAATAGAGAAACTACGGGTGCGTGACAGCCACTATAAACGCTTCTGGTCCAGTTCAAGAGTAAATTACGAAGTGAAATTCTTCAACGCGCAAAAGAAATGACTGCGTGAATACCTAGACCCATACAGAGAAACTAGGGTGGCGTGAAAGCCACTAGAAACGCTTCTGGTCTAGTTCAAAAGTAAATTACGAAGTGGCATTCTTCAACACGCAATTGGAGTGACTGCGTGAACAATCCCTAGACCCACATAGAGAAACTACGGTGGAGTGAGGGCCACTAGAAACGCTTCTAGTCTAGTTCAAAAGTAAATTACGAAGTGGCATTCTTCAACGCGCAATTGGAGCGACTGCGCGAACAACCCCTAGACCCATATAGAGAAACTACGGTGGCGTGAGAGCGACTAGAAGCGCTTCTAGTCTAGTTCAAAAGTAAATTACGAAGTGGCATTCTTCAACGCGCAAATGGACTGGATGCATAAACAATCCCTAGAAACATATAGAGAAACTACAATTTCGTTAGAGCCCCTATAAACGCTTCTGGTCTAGTTCAAAAGTAAATTACGAAGTGGCATTCTTCAACGCGCAATTGGAACGACTGCATAAACAATCCCTAGACACATTTAGAGAAACTACGGTTGCTTGAGAGCCACTAGAAACGCTTCTGGTCTAGTTCAAAAGTAAATTACCAAGTGTCATTCTTCAACGCGCAATTGCACTGACTGCGTGAACAATCCCTAGACCCATATAGAGAAACTACGGTGGAGTGAGGGCCACTAGAAACGCTTCGAGTCTAGTTGAAAAGTAAATTACGAAGCGACATTCTTCAACGCTAAATTGGACTGACTGTATAAACAATCCCTAGACACGATAGAGGAACTACGGGTGCGTGACAGCAACCAGAAACGCTTCTGGTATAGTTCAAAAGTAAATTACGAAGTGGCATTCTTCAACGCGGAATTGGAGTGACTGCGTGAACAATCCCTAGACCCATATAAAGAAACTACGGTGGCGTGAGAGCAACTAGAAACGCTTCTGGTCTAGTTCAAAAGTAAATTACGGAGTGAAATTCTTGAACGCGCAATTGGACTGCAGGCATAAACAATCCCTAGACACATACAGAGAAACTACGGGTGCGTGAGAGGCACTAGAAGCGCTTCTGGTCTAGTTCAAAAGTAAATTACGGAGGGAAATTATTTAACGCGCATTTGGACTGGATGCATAAACAATCCCTAGACACATATACAGAAACTACAATTGTGTGAGATCCACTAGAAACGCTTCTGGTCTAGCTCAAAAGTAAATAACGAAAGGGCATTCTTCAACACGCAATTGGAATGACTGCATAAAAAATCCCAAGACCCATATAAACTACGGTTGCGTGAGAGCCAATAGAAACGCTTCTGGTCTTGTTCAAAAGTAAATTACGAAGTGATATTCTTCAACACGAAATTGTACTGACTGTAAAACAATCCCTAGACAATAGAGAAACAACGGGTGTGTGACAGCCACTAGAATCAATTCTGGTCTAGTTCAAAAGTAAATTACGAAGTGGCATTTTTTAACGTGCAGTTTACTGACTGCATAAACAATCAATAGACACATATAGAGAAACTTCCGTTGCGTGACAGCCACTAGAAAAGTTCTGGTCTAGTTAAAAGCAAAAAACGAAGTGATAATCTTCAACGCTAAATTGGACTGACTGTATAAACAATGCCTAGACACAAGAGAGAAACTACGGGCGTGTGACAGCCACAAGAAACGCTTCTGGTATAGTTCAAAAGTAAATTACGAAGTGAAATCGTTCAACGCGCAATTGGACTGCATACATAAACAATCCCTAGACACATGTAGAGAAACTACGGGTGTGTGACAGCCACTAGAAGCACTTCTGGTCTAGTTCAAAAGCAAATTACGAAGTGACATTCTTCAACGCGCAGTTGGAATGACTACATAAAAAATCCCTAGACCCATATAGAGAAACTACGGTTGCGTGAGAGCCACTAGAAAGGCTTCTGGTCTTGTTCAAAAGCAAATTACGAAGTGACATTCTTCAACACGAAATTGGACTGACTGTATAAACAATGCCTAGACACAATAAAGAAACTAAGGGTGCGTGACAGCCACTTCAAACACTTCTGGTCTAGTTCAAAAGTAAATTACGAAGTGACATTCTTCAACGCGAAAGTGGACTGACTGTATAAAGGATCCCTAGACGCAATAGGGAAACTACGGGTGCATGAGAGCCACTAGAAGCGCTTCTGATCTATTTCAAAAGTAAATTACGAAGTGACATTTTTTAACTTGCAGTTGGACTGACTGCATAAACAATCCATAGACACATATAGAGAAACTACCGTAGCGTGTGAGCCACTAGAAACGTTCTGGTCTAGTTGAAAGTACATTACGAAGTGGCATTCTTCAACGCGCAATTGGATTGACTGCGTGAACAATCCCTAGACCCATATAGAGAAACTACGGTGGAGTGAGGGCCACTAGAAACGCTTCTAGTCTTGTTGAAAAGTAAATTACGAAGCGACATTCCTCAACGCTAAATTGGACTGGATGCATAAACAATCCCTAGACACATATACAGAAACTACAATTGCGTGAGAGCCACTAGAAACGCTTCTGGTCTAGTTCAAAAGTAAATAACGAAGTGACATTCTTCAACGCGCAGTTGGAATGACTGCATAAAAAATCCCTAGACCCATATAGAGAAACTACGGTTGCGTGAGAGCCACTAGAAACGCTTCTGGTCTTGTTCAAAAGCAAATTACGAAGTGACATTCTTCAACACGAAATTGGACTGACTGTATAAACAATGCCTAGACACAATAAAGAAACTAAGGGTGCGTGACAGCCACTTCAAACACTTCTGGTCTAGTTCAAAAGTAAATTACGAAGTGACATTCTTCAACGCGAAAGTGGACTGACTGTATAAAGGATCCCTAGACGCAATAGGGAAACTACGGGTGCGTGACAGCCACTAGAAAGTCTTCTGGTATTGTTCAAAAGTAAATTACGAAGTGAAATTCAACGCGCAATTGGACTGCATGCATAAACAATCCCTTGACACATATAGAGAAACTACGGGCCCGTGACAGCCACTGGAAGCACTTCTGGTCTAGTTCAAAAGTAAATTACGAAGTGACATTTCTCAACGTGCAGTTGGACTGACTGCATAAACAATCCATAGACACATATAGAGAAACTACGGTTGCGTGAGAGCCACTAGAAACGTTCTGGACAAGTTGAAAAGTAAATTACGAAGTGACATTCTCCAACGCTAAATTTGACTCACTGTATAAACAATCCCTAGACACAATTGAGAAACTACGGGTGCGTGATAGCCACTAGAAACGCTTCTGGTCGAATTCAAAAGTAAATTACGAAGTGGCATTCTTCAACGCGCAATTGGACTGACTGTGTAAACAATCTTTAGGCACAATAGAGAAACTACGCTTCCGTGAGAGCCACTGAAACGCTTCTGGTCTAGTTCAAAAGTAAAATACGAAGTGACATTCTTCAACGCTAAATTGGACTGCCTGTATAAACAATCCCTAGACACAATAAAGAAACTACTGGTGCGTGACAGCCACTAGAAACGCTTCTGGTATAGTTCAAAAGTAAATTACGAAGTGGCATTCTTCAAAGCGCAATTGGAGTGACTGCATAAACAATCCCTAGACACAATAGAGAAACTACGGGTGCGTGACAGCCACTAGAAGCACTTGTGGTCTAAATCAAAAGTAAATTACGAAGTGAAATTCTTCAACGGGCTAATGGACTGACTGCATAAAGAATCCCTAGACACATATAGAGAAACTACAATTGCGTGAGAGCCACTAGAAGAACTTCTGGTCTATTTCAAAAGTAAATAACGAAGTGACATTTCTCAACGTGCAGTTGGACTGACTGCATAAACAATCCATAGACACATATAGAGAAACTGCGGCTGCGTGAGAGCCACTAGAAACGTTCTGGTCTAGTTGAAAAGTAAATTACGAAGTGGGATTCTTCAAAGCGCAATTGGAGTGACTGCATAAACAATCCCTAGACACATAAAGAGAAACTACGTGTGCGTGACAGCCACTAGAAGCAATTGTGGTCTAATTCAAAGTAAATTACGAAGTGAAATTCTTCAACGGGCAAATGGACTGACTGCATAAAGAATCCCTACACACACATATAGAGAAACTACGCTTGCGTGAAAGTCACTGGAACGCTTCTGGTCTAGTTGAAAAGTAAATTACGAAGTGACATTCTTCAACGCTAAATTGGACTGACTGTATAAACAATCCCTAGACACAATAGAGAAACTACGGGTGCGTGACAGCCACTAGAAACGCTTCTGGTATAGTTCAAGAGTAAATTACGAAGTGATATTCTGCAACGCGAAATTGGACTGACTGTATAAGCAATCTTTAGGCACAATAGAGAAACTACGGGTGCGTGAGAGCCAGTAGAAACGTTCTGGTCTAGTTAAAAAGTAAATTACGATGTGGCATTCTTCAAAGCGCAATTGCAGTGACTGCATAAACAATCCATAGACACATATAGAAAAACTACAATTGCGTGAGAGCCACTAGAAACGCTTTTGGTCTAGTTCAAAAGTAAATTACGAAGTGGCATTCTTCAACGCGCAATGGGACTGACTGTATAAACAATCCCTGGACACAATAGAGAAACTACGGGTGCGTGACAGCCACTAGAAACGCTTGTGGTATAGTTCGAGAGTAAATTACGAAGTGACATTCTGCAACGCGAAATTGGACTGACTGTATAAACAACCTTTAGGCACAATAGAGAAACTACGGGTGCATGAGAGCCACTAGAAACGTCCTGGTCAAGTTGAAAAATAAATTACAAAGTGACATTCTTCAACGCTAAATTGGACAGACTGTATAAGCAATCCCTAGACACAATAGAGCAACTACGCGTGCGTGACAGCCACTAGGAACGCTTCTGGTATTGTTGAAAAGTAAATGACGAAGTGAAATTGTTCAACGCGCAATTGGACTGGTTGCATAAACAATCCCTAAACACATATAGAGAAACTACAATTGCGTGAGAGCCACTAGAAGCACTTCTGGTCTATTTCAAAAGTAAATAACGAAGTGACATTTCTCAACGTGCAGTTGGACTGACTGCATAAACAATCCATAGACACATATAGAGAAACTGCGGTTGTGTGAGAGCCACTAGAAACGTTCTGGTCTAGTTGAAAAGTAAATTACGAAGTGACATTCTTCAACGCTAAATTGGACTGACTGTATAAACAATCCCTAGACACAATAGAGAAACTACGGCAGCGTGACAGCCACTAGAAACGCTTCTGGTATAGTTCAAAAGTAAATTAGGAAGTGGCATTCTTCAAAGCGCAATTGGAGTGACTGCATAAACAATCCCTAGACACATACAGAGAAACTACGGGTGCGTGACAGCCACTAGTAGCACTTGTGGTCTAATTCAAAAGTAAATTACGAAGTGAAATTCTTCAACGGGCAAATGGACTGACAGCATAAAGAATCCCTAGACACATATAGAGAAACTACGCTTGCGTGAGAGTCACTGGAACGCTTCTGGTCTAGTTCAAAAGTAAATTACAAAGTGACATTCTTCAACGCGAAATTGGACTGACTGTATAAACTATCCCTCGACACAATAGAGAAACTACGGGTGCGTGACAGCCACTAGAAACGCTTCTCGTATTGTTCAAAAGTAAATTACGAAGTGAAATTGTTCAACGCGCAATTGGACTGCACGCATAAACAATCCCTAGACACACAGAGAAACTACGGGTGTGTGACAGCCACTAGAAGCACTTCTGGTCTAGTTCAAAAGTAAATTACGAAGTGACATTCTGCAACGCGAAACTGGACTGACTGTATAAGCAATCCCTAGACACAATAGAGAAACTACGGGTGCGTGACAGCCACTAGAAACGCTTCTGGTATTGTTCAAAAGTAAACTACGAAGTGAAATTGTTCAACGAGCAGTTGGACTTCATGCATAAACAATCCCTAGACACATATAAAGGAACTACGCGTACGTGAGAGCCACTAGAAGCGCTTCTTGTCTAGTTCAAAAGTAAATTACGATGTGGCATTCTTCAAAGCGCAATTGGAGTGACTGCTTAAACAATCCCTAGACACATATAGAGAAACTATGGGTGCGTGACAGCCACTAGAAGAACTTCTGGTCTAATTCAAAAGTAAATTACGAAGTGAAATTCTTCAAAGGGCAAATGGACTGACTGCATAAAGAATCCCTAGACACATATAGAGAAACTACAATTGCTTGAGAGCCATTAGAAACGATTTTGGTCTAGTTCAAGAGTAAATTAGGAAGTGACATTCTGCAACGCGAAACTGGACTGACTGTATAAACAATCTTTAGGCACAATAGATTAACTACGGGTGCATGAGAGCCACTAGACACGTTCTAGTCTAGTTGAAAAGTAAATTGCGAAGTGACATTCTTCAACGCGAAATTGGACTGACTGTATAAGAAATCCCAGGACACAATAGAGAAACTACGCGTGCGTGACAGCCACTAGAATCGCTTCTGGTCTAGTTCAAAAGTAAAGTACGGAGTGACATTCTGCAACGCGAAATTGCACTCACTGTATAAACAATCTTTAGGCACAATAGTGAAACTACAGGTGCGTGACAGCCACTAGAAGCAATTCTGGTCTAGTTCAAAAGCAAATTACGAAGCGACATTTCTCAACGTGCAGTTGGACTGACTGCATAAACAATCCATAGACACAATAGCGAAACTACGGGTGCGTGACAGCCACTAGAAACGCTTCTGGTCTAGTTCAAAAGTAAATTACGAAGTAAAATTTTTCAACGCGCAATTAGACTGGGCTAAATTACGAAGTAAAATTTCTCAACGCGCAATTGGACTGGATGCATAAACAATGCCTAGACACATATTGAGAAGCTACAATTGCGTGAGAGTAACTAGAAACGCTTCTGGTCTAGTTCAAAAGTAAATTACGAAGTGGCACTCTTCAAAGCGCAATTGCAGTGACTACAGAAACAATCCCTAGTCACATATAGAGAAACTACGCTTGCGTGAGAGCCACTAGAAACGCTTCTCGGTCTAGTTGAAAAGTAAATTACGAAGTGGCATTCTTCCACGCGCAATTGGAGCGACTGCGCGAACAATCCCTAGACCCATATAGAGAAACTACGGTGGCGTGAGAGCCACTAGAAGCGCTTCTGGTCTAGTTCAAAAGTAAATTACGGAGTGAAATTCTTCAACGCGCAAATGGACTGGATGCATAAACAATCCCTAGAAACATATAGAGAAAATAGAATTTCGTTAGAGCCACTATAAACGCTTCTGGTCTAGTTCAAAAGTAAATTACGAAGTGGCATTCTTCAACGCGCAATTGGAACGACTGCATAAACAATCCCTAGACACATTTAGAGAAACTACGGTTGCTTGAGAGCCACTAGAAACGCTTCTGGTCTAGTTCAAAAGTAAATTACCAAGTGGCATTCTTCAACGCGCAATTGCACTGACTGCGTGAACAATCCCTAGACCCATATAGAGAAACTACGGTGGAGTGATGGCCACTAGAAACGCTTCTAGTCTAGTTGAAAAGTAAATTACGAAGCGACATTCTTCAACGCTAAATTGGACTGACTGTATAAACAATGCCTAGACACAAGAGAGAAACTACGGGCGCGTGACAGCCACAAGAAACGCTTCTGGTATAGTTCAAAAGTAAATTACGAAGTGAAATCGTTCAACGCGCAATTGGACTGCATACATAAACAATCCCTAGACACATGTAGAGAAACTACGGGTGTGTGACAGCCACTAGAAGCACTTCTGGTCTAGTTCGAAAGCAAATTACGAAGTGACATTCTTCAAGGCGCAATTGGAATGACTGCATAAAAAATCCCTAGACCCATATAGAGAAACTACGGTTGCGTGAGAGCCACTAGAAACGCTTCTGGTCTTGTTCAAAAGCAAATTACGAAGTGACATTCTTCAACACGAAATTGGACTGACTGTGTAAACAATGCCTAGGCACAATAAAGAAACTAAGGGTGCGTGACAGCCACTTCAAACACTTCTGGTCTAGTTCAAAAGTAAATTACGAAGTGACATTCTTCAACGCGAAAGTGGACTGACTGTATAAAGGATCCCTAGACGCAATAGGGAAACTACGGGTGCATGAGAGCCACTAGAAGCGCTTCTGGTCTATTTCAAAAGTAAATTACGAAGTGACATTTTTTAACGTGCAGTTGGACTGACTGCATAAACAATCCATAGACACATATAGAGAAACTACCGTAGCGTGTGAGCCACTAGAAACGTTCTGGTCTAGTTAAAAGTAAACTACGAAGCGACATTCTTCAACGCTAAATTGGACTGGACGCATAAACAATCCCTAGACACATATACAGAAACTACAATTGCGTGAGAGCCACTAGAAACGCTTCTGGTCTAGTTCAAAAGTAAATAACGAAGTGGCATTCTTCAACGCGCAATTGGAATGACTGCATAAAAAATCCCTAGACCCATATAGAGAAACTACGGTTGCGTGAGTGCCACTAGAAAAGCTTCTGGTCTTGTTCAAAAGCAAATTACGAAGTGACATTCTTCAACACGAAATCGGACTGACTGTATAAACAATCCCTAGACACAATAGAGAAAATAAGGGTGCGTGACAGCCACTTCAAACACTTCTGGTCTAGTTCAAAAGTAAAATACGAAGTGACATTCTTCAACACGAAATCGGACTGACTGTATAAACAATCCCTAGACACAATAGAGAAACTACGGGTGCGTGACAGCCACTAGAAACGCTTCTGGTATAGTTCAAAAGTAAATTACGAAGTGGCATTCTTCAAAGCGCAATTGGAGTGACTGCATAAACAATCCCTAGACACATACAGAGAAACTACGGGTGCGTGACAGCCACTAGAAGCACTTGTGGTCTAATTCAAAAGTAAATTACGAAGTGAAATTCTTCAACGGGCAAATGGACTGACTGCATAAATAATCCCTAGACACATATAGAGAAACTACGCTTGCGTGAGAGTCACTGGAACGCTTCTGGTCTAGTTCAAAAGTAAATTACAAAGTGACATTCTTCAACGCGAAATTGGACTGACTGTATAAACTATCCCTCGACACAATAGAGAAACTACGGGTGCGTGACATCCACTAGAAACGCTTCTCGTATTGTTCAAAAGTAAATTACGAAGTGAAATTGTTCAACGCGCAATTGGACTGGTTGCATAAACAGTCCCTAAACACATATAGAGAAACTACAATTGCGTGAGAGCCACTAGAAGAACTTCTGGTATAGTTCAAAAGTAAATTACGAAGTGGCATTCTTCAAAGCGCAATTGGAGTGACAGCATAAACAATCCCTAGACACATACAGAGAAACTACGGGTGCGTGAGAGCCACTAGAAGCGCTTCTGGTCTAGTTCAAAAGTAAATTACGGAGTGAAATTCTTCAACGCGCAAATGGTCTGGATGCATAAACAATCCCTAGAAACATATAGAGAAAGTACAATTTCGTTAGAGCCACTATAAACGCTTCTGGTCTAGTTCAAAAGTAAATTACGAAGTGGCATTCTTCAACGCGCAATTGGAACGACTGCATAAACAATCCCTAGACACGATAGAGGAACTACGGGTGCGTGACAGCAACCACAAACGCTTCTGGTATAGTTCAAAAGTAAATTACGAAGTGGCATTCTTCAACGCGCAATTGGAGTGACTGCGTGAACAATCCCTAGACCCATATAAAGAAACTACGGTGGCGTGAGAGCAACTAGAAACGCTTCTGGTCTAGTTCAAAAGTAAATTACGGAGTGAAATTCTTGAACGCGCAATTGGACTGCACGCATAAACAATCCCTAGACACATACAGAGAAACTACGGGTGCGTGAGAGGCACTAGAAGCGCTTCTGGTCTAGTTCAAAAGTAAATTACGGAGGGAAATTATTTAAAGCGCATTTGGACTGGATGCATAAACAATCCCTAGACACATATACAGAAACTACAATTGCGTGAGAGCCACTAGAAACGCTTCTGGTCTAGCTCAAAAGCAAATTACGAAGTGACATTCTTCAACACGAAATTTGACTGACTGTATAAACAATGCCTAGACACAATAGAGAAACTAAGGGTGCGTGACAGCCACTTCAAACACTTCTGGTCTAGTTCAAAAGTAAATTACGAAGTGACATTCTTCAACGCGAAAGTGGACTGACTGTATAAAGGATCCCTAAACGCAATAGAGAAACTACGGGTGCATGAGAGCCACTAGAAGCGCTTCTGGTCTATTTCAAAAGTAAATTACGAAGTGAAATTCTTCAACGGGCAAATGGACTGACTGCATAAAGAATCCCTAGACACATATAGAGAAACTACGCTTGCGTGAGAGTCACTGGAACGCTTCTGGTCTAGTTCAAAAGTAAATTACAAAGTGACATTCTTCAACGCGAAATTGGACTGACTGTATAAACTATCCCTCGACACAATAGAGAAACAACGGCAGCGTGACAGCCACTAGAAACGCTTCTGGTATAGTTCAAAAGTAAATTAGGAAGTGGCATTCTTCAAAGCGCAATTGGAGTGACTGCATAAACAATCCCTAGACACATACAGAGAAACTACGGGTGCGTGACAGCCACTAGAAGCACTTGTGGTCTAATTCAAAAGTAAATTACGAAGTGAAATTCTTCAACGGGCAAATGGACTGACTGCATAAAGAATCCCTAGACACATATAGAGAAACTACGCTTGCGTGAGAGTCACTGGAACGCTTCTGGTCTAGTTCAAAAGTAAATTACAAAGTGACATTCTTCAACGCGAAATTGGACTGACTGTATAAACTATCCCTCGACACAATAGAGAAACTACGGGTGCGTGACAGCCACTAGAAACGCTTCTCGTATTGTTTAAAAGTAAATTACGAAGTGAAATTGTTCAACGCGCAATTGGACTGCACGCATAAACAATCCCTAGACACACAGAGAAACTACGGGTGCGTGACAGCCACTAGAAACGCTTCTGGTCTAATTCAAAAGTAAATTACGAAGTGAAATTCTTCAACGGGCAAATGAACTGACTGCATAAAGAATCTCTAGACACATATAGAGAAACTACAATTGCGTGAGAGCCACTAGAAACGCTTTTGGTCTACTTCAAAAGTAAATTACGAAGTGGCATTCTTCAACGCGCAATTGGACTGACTGTGTAAACAATCTTTAGGCACAATAGAGAAACTACGCTTCCGTGAGAGCCACTGAAACGCTTCTGGTCTAGTTCAAAAGTAAAATACGAAGTGACATTCTGCAACGCTAAATTGGACTGACTGTATAAACAATCCCTAGACACAATAAAGAAACTACTGGTGCGTGACAGCCACTAGAAACGCTTCTGGTATAGTTCAAAAGTAAATTACGAAGTGGCATTCTTCAAAGCGCAATTGGAGTGACTGCATAAACAATCCCTAGACACAATAGAGAAACTACGGGTGCGTGACAGCCACTAGAAGCACTTGTGGTCTAATTCAAAAGTAAATTACGAAGTGAAATTCTTCAACGGGCAAATGGACTGACTGCATAAAGAATCCCTAGACACATATAGAGAAACTACGGGTGCGTGACAGCCACTAGAAACGCTTCTGGTATAGTTCAAGAGTAAATTACGAAGTGACATTCTGCAACGCGAAATTGGACAGACTGTATAAGCAATCCCTAGACACAATAGAGCAACTACGCGTGCGTGACAGCCACTAGGAACGCTTCTGGTATTGTTGAAAAGTAAATGACGAAGTGAAATTGTTCAACGCGCAATTGGACTGGTTGCATAAACAATCCCTAAACACATACAGAGAAACTACAATTGCGTGAGAGCCACTAGAAGAACTTCTGGTCTATTTCAAAAGTAAATAACGAAGTGACATTTCTCAACGTGCAGTTAGAATGACTGCATAAACAATCCATAGACACATATAGAGAAACTGCGGTTGCGTGAGAGCCACTAGAAACGTTCTGGTCTAGTTGAAAAGTAAATTACGAAGTGACATTCTTCAACGCTAAATTGTACTGACTGTATAAACAATCCCTAGACACAATAGAGAAACTACGTGTGCGTGACAGCCACTAGAAACGCTTCTGGTATAGTTCAAAAGTAAATTACGAAGTGGGATTCTTCAAAGCGCAATTGGAGTGACTGCATAAACAATCGCTAGACACATACAGAGAAACTACGTGTGCGTGACAGCCACTAGAAGCACTTGTGGTCGAATTCAAAGTGAATTACGAAGTGAAATTCTTCAACGGGCAAATGGACTGACTGCATAAAGAATCCCTACACACATATAGAGAAACTACGCTTGCGTGAAAGTCACTGGAACGCTTCTGGTCTAGTTGAAAAGTAAATTACGAAGTGACATTCTTCAACGCTAATTTGGACTGCCTGTATAAGCAATCCCTGGACAAAATAGAGAAACTACGCGTGCGTGACAGCCACTAGAAACGCTTCTGGTCTAGTTCAAAAGTAAAGTACGGAGTGACATTCTACAACGTGAAATTGGACTCACTGTATAAACAATCTTTAGGCACAATAGTGAAGCTACAGGTGCGTGACAGCCACTAGAAGCACTTCTGGTCTAGTTCAAAAGTAAATTACGAAGTGACATTTCTCAACGTGCAGATGGACTGACTGTATAGGCAATCCCTGGACACAATAGAGAAACTACGGGTGCGTGACAGCCACTAGAAACGCTTCTGGTATTGTTCAAAAGTAAACTACGAAGTGAAATTGTTCAACGAGCAGTTGGACTTCATGCATAAACAATCCCTAGACACATATAGAGGAACTACGCGTACGTGAGAGCCACTAGAAGCGCTTCTTGTCTAGTTCAAAAGTAAATTACGATGTGGCATTCTTCAAAGCGCAATTGGAGTGACTGCTTAAACAATCCCTAGACACATATAGAGAAACTATGGGTGCGTGACAGCCACTAGAAGAACTTCTGGTCTAATTCAAAAGTAAATTACGAAGTGAAATTCTTCAAAGGGCAAATGGACTGACTGCATAAAGAATCCCTAGACACATATAGAGAAACTACAATTGCTTGAGAGCCATTAGAAACGATTTTGGTCTAGTTCAAGAGTAAATTAGGAAGTGACATTCTGCAACGCGAAACTGGACTGACTGTATAAACAATCTTTAGGCACAATAGATTAACTACGGGTGCATGAGAGCCACTAGACACGTTCTAGTCTAGTTGAAAAGTAAATTGCGAAGTGACATTCTTCAACGCGAAATTGGACTGACTGTATAAGAAATCCCAGGACACAATAGAGAAACTACGCGTGCGTGACAGCCACTAGAATCGCTTCTGGTCTAGTTCAAAAGTAAAGTACGGAGTGACATTCTGCAACGCGAAATTGCACTCACTGTATAAACAATCTTTAGGCACAATAGTGAAACTACAGGTGCGTGACAGCCACTAGAAGCAATTCTGGTCTAGTTCAAAAGCAAATTACGAAGCGACATTTCTCAACGTGCAGTTGGACTGACTGCATAAACAATCCATAGACACAATAGCGAAACTACGGGTGCGTGACAGCCACTAGAAACGCTTCTGGTCTAGTTCAAAAGTAAATTACGAAGTAAAATTTTTCAACGCGCAATTAGACTGGGCTAAATTACGAAGTAAAATTTCTCAACGCGCAATTGGACTGGATGCATAAACAATGCCTAGACACATATTGAGAAGCTACAATTGCGTGAGAGTAACTAGAAACGCTTCTGGTCTAGTTCAAAAGTAAATTACGAAGTGGCACTCTTCAAAGCGCAATTGCAGTGACTGCAGAAACAATCCCTAGTCACATATAGAGAAACTACGCTTGCGTGAGAGCCACTAGAAACGCTTCTCGGTCTAGTTGAAAAGTAAATTACGAAGTGGCATTCTTCCACGCGCAATTGGAGCGACTGCGCGAACAATCCCTAGACCCATATAGAGAAACTACGGTGGCGTGAGAGCCACTAGAAGCGCTTCTGGTCTAGTTCAAAAGTAAATTACGGAGTGAAATTCTTCAACGCGCAAATGGACTGGATGCATAAACAATCCCTAGAAACATATAGAGAAAATAGAATTTCGTTAGAGCCACTATAAACGCTTCTGGTCTAGTTCAAAAGTAAATTACGAAGTGGCATTCTTCAACGCGCAATTGGAACGACTGCATAAACAATCCCTAGACACATTTAGAGAAACTACGGTTGCTTGAGAGCCACTAGAAACGCTTCTGGTCTAGTTCAAAAGTAAATTACCAAGTGGCATTCTTCAACGCGCAATTGCACTGACTGCGTGAACAATCCCTAGACCCATATAGAGAAACTACGGTGGAGTGATGGCCACTAGAAACGCTTCTAGTCTAGTTGAAAAGTAAATTACGAAGCGACATTCTTCAACGCTAAATTGGACTGACTGTATAAACAATGCCTAGACACAAGAGAGAAACTACGGGCGCGTGACAGCCACAAGAAACGCTTCTGGTATAGTTCAAAAGTAAATTACGAAGTGAAATCGTTCAACGCGCAATTGGACTGCATACATAAACAATCCCTAGACACATGTAGAGAAACTACGGGTGTGTGACAGCCACTAGAAGCACTTCTGGTCTAGTTCGAAAGCAAATTACGAAGTGACATTCTTCAAGGCGCAATTGGAATGACTGCATAAAAAATCCCTAGACCCATATAGAGAAACTACGGTTGCGTGAGAGCCACTAGAAACGCTTCTGGTCTTGTTCAAAAGCAAATTACGAAGTGACATTCTTCAACACGAAATTGGACTGACTGTGTAAACAATGCCTAGGCACAATAAAGAAACTAAGGGTGCGTGACAGCCACTTCAAACACTTCTGGTCTAGTTCAAAAGTAAATTACGAAGTGACATTCTTCAACGCGAAAGTGGACTGACTGTATAAAGGATCCCTAGACGCAATAGGGAAACTACGGGTGCATGAGAGCCACTAGAAGCGCTTCTGGTCTATTTCAAAAGTAAATTACGAAGTGACATTTTTTAACGTGCAGTTGGACTGACTGCATAAACAATCCATAGACACATATAGAGAAACTACCGTAGCGTGTGAGCCACTAGAAACGTTCTGGTCTAGTTAAAAGTAAACTACGAAGCGACATTCTTCAACGCTAAATTGGACTGGACGCATAAACAATCCCTAGACACATATACAGAAACTACAATTGCGTGAGAGCCACTAGAAACGCTTCTGGTCTAGTTCAAAAGTAAATAACGAAGTGGCATTCTTCAACGCGCAATTGGAATGACTGCATAAAAAATCCCTAGACCCATATAGAGAAACTACGGTTGCGTGAGTGCCACTAGAAAAGCTTCTGGTCTTGTTCAAAAGCAAATTACGAAGTGACATTCTTCAACACGAAATCGGACTGACTGTATAAACAATCCCTAGACACAATAGAGAAACTACGGGTGCGTGACAGCCACTAGAAACGCTTCTGGTATAGTTCAAAAGTAAATTAGGAAGTGGCATTCTTCAAAGCGCAATTGGAGTGACTGCATAAACAATCCCTAGACACATACAGAGAAACTACGGGTGCGTGACAGCCACTAGAAGCACTTGTGGTCTAATTCAAAAGTAAATTACGAAGTGAAATTCTTCAACGGGCAAATGGACTGACTGCATAAATAATCCCTAGACACATATAGAGAAACTACGCTTGCGTGAGAGTCACTGGAACGCTTCTGGTCTAGTTCAAAAGTAAATTACAAAGTGACATTCTTCAACGCGAAATTGGACTGACTGTATAAACTATCCCTCGACACAATAGAGAAACTACGGGTGCGTGACATCCACTAGAAACGCTTCTCGTATTGTTCAAAAGTAAATTACGAAGTGAAATTGTTCAACGCGCAATTGGACTGGTTGCATAAACAGTCCCTAAACACATATAGAGAAACTACAATTGCGTGAGAGCCACTAGAAGAACTTCTGGTATAGTTCAAAAGTAAATTACGAAGTGGCATTCTTCAAAGCGCAATTGGAGTGACAGCATAAACAATCCCTAGACACATACAGAGAAACTACGGGTGCGTGAGAGCCACTAGAAGCGCTTCTGGTCTAGTTCAAAAGTAAATTACGGAGTGAAATTCTTCAACGCGCAAATGGTCTGGATGCATAAACAATCCCTAGAAACATATAGAGAAAGTACAATTTCGTTAGAGCCACTATAAACGCTTCTGGTCTAGTTCAAAAGTAAATTACGAAGTGGCATTCTTCAACGCGCAATTGGAACGACTGCATAAACAATCCCTAGACACGATAGAGGAACTACGGGTGCGTGACAGCAACCACAAACGCTTCTGGTATAGTTCAAAAGTAAATTACGAAGTGGCATTCTTCAACGCGCAATTGGAGTGACTGCGTGAACAATCCCTAGACCCATATAAAGAAACTACGGTGGCGTGAGAGCAACTAGAAACGCTTCTGGTCTAGTTCAAAAGTAAATTACGGAGTGAAATTCTTGAACGCGCAATTGGACTGCACGCATAAACAATCCCTAGACACATACAGAGAAACTACGGGTGCGTGAGAGGCACTAGAAGCGCTTCTGGTCTAGTTCAAAAGTAAATTACGGAGGGAAATTATTTAAAGCGCATTTGGACTGGATGCATAAACAATCCCTAGACACATATACAGAAACTACAATTGCGTGAGAGCCACTAGAAACGCTTCTGGTCTAGCTCAAAAGCAAATTACGAAGTGACATTCTTCAACACGAAATTTGACTGACTGTATAAACAATGCCTAGACACAATAGAGAAACTAAGGGTGCGTGACAGCCACTTCAAACACTTCTGGTCTAGTTCAAAAGTAAATTACGAAGTGACATTCTTCAACGCGAAAGTGGACTGACTGTATAAAGGATCCCTAAACGCAATAGAGAAACTACGGGTGCATGAGAGCCACTAGAAGCGCTTCTGGTCTATTTCAAAAGTAAATTACGAAGTGAAATTCTTCAACGGGCAAATGGACTGACTGCATAAAGAATCCCTAGACACATATAGAGAAACTACGCTTGCGTGAGAGTCACTGGAACGCTTCTGGTCTAGTTCAAAAGTAAATTACAAAGTGACATTCTTCAACGCGAAATTGGACTGACTGTATAAACTATCCCTCGACACAATAGAGAAACAACGGCAGCGTGACAGCCACTAGAAACGCTTCTGGTATAGTTCAAAAGTAAATTAGGAAGTGGCATTCTTCAAAGCGCAATTGGAGTGACTGCATAAACAATCCCTAGACACATACAGAGAAACTACGGGTGCGTGACAGCCACTAGAAGCACTTGTGGTCTAATTCAAAAGTAAATTACGAAGTGAAATTCTTCAACGGGCAAATGGACTGACTGCATAAAGAATCCCTAGACACATATAGAGAAACTACGCTTGCGTGAGAGTCACTGGAACGCTTCTGGTCTAGTTCAAAAGTAAATTACAAAGTGACATTCTTCAACGCGAAATTGGACTGACTGTATAAACTATCCCTCGACACAATAGAGAAACTACGGGTGCGTGACAGCCACTAGAAACGCTTCTCGTATTGTTTAAAAGTAAATTACGAAGTGAAATTGTTCAACGCGCAATTGGACTGCACGCATAAACAATCCCTAGACACACAGAGAAACTACGGGTGCGTGACAGCCACTAGAAACGCTTCTGGTCTAATTCAAAAGTAAATTACGAAGTGAAATTCTTCAACGGGCAAATGAACTGACTGCATAAAGAATCTCTAGACACATATAGAGAAACTACAATTGCGTGAGAGCCACTAGAAACGCTTTTGGTCTACTTCAAAAGTAAATTACGAAGTGGCATTCTTCAACGCGCAATTGGACTGACTGTGTAAACAATCTTTAGGCACAATAGAGAAACTACGCTTCCGTGAGAGCCACTGAAACGCTTCTGGTCTAGTTCAAAAGTAAAATACGAAGTGACATTCTGCAACGCTAAATTGGACTGACTGTATAAACAATCCCTAGACACAATAAAGAAACTACTGGTGCGTGACAGCCACTAGAAACGCTTCTGGTATAGTTCAAAAGTAAATTACGAAGTGGCATTCTTCAAAGCGCAATTGGAGTGACTGCATAAACAATCCCTAGACACAATAGAGAAACTACGGGTGCGTGACAGCCACTAGAAGCACTTGTGGTCTAATTCAAAAGTAAATTACGAAGTGAAATTCTTCAACGGGCAAATGGACTGACTGCATAAAGAATCCCTAGACACATATAGAGAAACTACGGGTGCGTGACAGCCACTAGAAACGCTTCTGGTATAGTTCAAGAGTAAATTACGAAGTGACATTCTGCAACGCGAAATTGGACAGACTGTATAAGCAATCCCTAGACACAATAGAGCAACTACGCGTGCGTGACAGCCACTAGGAACGCTTCTGGTATTGTTGAAAAGTAAATGACGAAGTGAAATTGTTCAACGCGCAATTGGACTGGTTGCATAAACAATCCCTAAACACATACAGAGAAACTACAATTGCGTGAGAGCCACTAGAAGAACTTCTGGTCTATTTCAAAAGTAAATAACGAAGTGACATTTCTCAACGTGCAGTTAGAATGACTGCATAAACAATCCATAGACACATATAGAGAAACTGCGGTTGCGTGAGAGCCACTAGAAACGTTCTGGTCTAGTTGAAAAGTAAATTACGAAGTGACATTCTTCAACGCTAAATTGTACTGACTGTATAAACAATCCCTAGACACAATAGAGAAACTACGTGTGCGTGACAGCCACTAGAAACGCTTCTGGTATAGTTCAAAAGTAAATTACGAAGTGGGATTCTTCAAAGCGCAATTGGAGTGACTGCATAAACAATCGCTAGACACATACAGAGAAACTACGTGTGCGTGACAGCCACTAGAAGCACTTGTGGTCGAATTCAAAGTGAATTACGAAGTGAAATTCTTCAACGGGCAAATGGACTGACTGCATAAAGAATCCCTACACACATATAGAGAAACTACGCTTGCGTGAAAGTCACTGGAACGCTTCTGGTCTAGTTGAAAAGTAAATTACGAAGTGACATTCTTCAACGCTAATTTGGACTGCCTGTATAAGCAATCCCTGGACAAAATAGAGAAACTACGCGTGCGTGACAGCCACTAGAAACGCTTCTGGTCTAGTTCAAAAGTAAAGTACGGAGTGACATTCTACAACGTGAAATTGGACTCACTGTATAAACAATCTTTAGGCACAATAGTGAAGCTACAGGTGCGTGACAGCCACTAGAAGCACTTCTGGTCTAGTTCAAAAGTAAATTACGAAGTGACATTTCTCAACGTGCAGATGGACTGACTGTATAGGCAATCCCTGGACACAATAGAGAAACTACGGGTGCGTGACAGCCACTAGAAACGCTTCTGGTATTGTTCAAAAGTAAACTACGAAGTGAAATTGTTCAACGAGCAGTTGGACTTCATGCATAAACAATCCCTAGACACATATAGAGGAACTACGCGTACGTGAGAGCCACTAGAAGCGCTTCTTGTCTAGTTCAAAAGTAAATTACGATGTGGCATTCTTCAAAGCGCAATTGGAGTGACTGCTTAAACAATCCCTAGACACATATAGAGAAACTATGGGTGCGTGACAGCCACTAGAAGAACTTCTGGTCTAATTCAAAAGTAAATTACGAAGTGAAATTCTTCAAAGGGCAAATGGACTGACTGCATAAAGAATCCCTAGACACATATAGAGAAACTACAATTGCTTGAGAGCCATTAGAAACGATTTTGGTCTAGTTCAAGAGTAAATTAGGAAGTGACATTCTGCAACGCGAAACTGGACTGACTGTATAAACAATCTTTAGGCACAATAGATTAACTACGGGTGCATGAGAGCCACTAGACACGTTCTAGTCTAGTTGAAAAGTA
The DNA here is from genome assembly GCF_013339745.2 of Dermacentor silvarum. NCBI lineage: Eukaryota > Metazoa > Arthropoda > Arachnida > Ixodida > Ixodidae > Dermacentor > Dermacentor silvarum. The sequence continues at coordinate 422,452 of NC_051159.1, forward strand.
AATTGCGAAGTGACATTCTTCAACGCGAAATTGGACTGACTGTATAAGAAATCCCAGGACACAATAGAGAAACTACGCGTGCGTGACAGCCACTAGAATCGCTTCTGGTCTAGTTCAAAAGTAAAGTACGGAGTGACATTCTGCAACGCGAAATTGCACTCACTGTATAAACAATCTTTAGGCACAATAGTGAAACTACAGGTGCGTGACAGCCACTAGAAGCAATTCTGGTCTAGTTCAAAAGCAAATTACGAAGCGACATTTCTCAACGTGCAGTTGGACTGACTGCATAAACAATCCATAGACACAATAGCGAAACTACGGGTGCGTGACAGCCACTAGAAACGCTTCTGGTCTAGTTCAAAAGTAAATTACGAAGTAAAATTTTTCAACGCGCAATTAGACTGGGCTAAATTACGAAGTAAAATTTCTCAACGCGCAATTGGACTGGATGCATAAACAATGCCTAGACACATATTGAGAAGCTACAATTGCGTGAGAGTAACTAGAAACGCTTCTGGTCTAGTTCAAAAGTAAATTACGAAGTGGCACTCTTCAAAGCGCAATTGCAGTGACTGCAGAAACAATCCCTAGTCACATATAGAGAAACTACGCTTGCGTGAGAGCCACTAGAAACGCTTCTCGGTCTAGTTGAAAAGTAAATTACGAAGTGGCATTCTTCCACGCGCAATTGGAGCGACTGCGCGAACAATCCCTAGACCCATATAGAGAAACTACGGTGGCGTGAGAGCCACTAGAAGCGCTTCTGGTCTAGTTCAAAAGTAAATTACGGAGTGAAATTCTTCAACGCGCAAATGGACTGGATGCATAAACAATCCCTAGAAACATATAGAGAAAATAGAATTTCGTTAGAGCCACTATAAACGCTTCTGGTCTAGTTCAAAAGTAAATTACGAAGTGGCATTCTTCAACGCGCAATTGGAACGACTGCATAAACAATCCCTAGACACATTTAGAGAAACTACGGTTGCTTGAGAGCCACTAGAAACGCTTCTGGTCTAGTTCAAAAGTAAATTACCAAGTGGCATTCTTCAACGCGCAATTGCACTGACTGCGTGAACAATCCCTACCCCATATAGAGAAACTACGGTGGAGTGATGGCCACTAGAAACGCTTCTAGTCTAGTTGAAAAGTAAATTACGAAGCGACATTCTTCAACGCTAAATTAGACTGACTGTATAAACAATGCCTAGACACAAGAGAGAAACTACGGGCGCGTGACAGCCACAAGAAACGCTTCTGGTATAGTTCAAAAGTAAATTACGAAGTGAAATCGTTCAACGCGCAATTGGACTGCATACATAAACAATCCCTAGACACATGTAGAGAAACTACGGGTGTGTGACAGCCACTAGAAGCACTTCTGGTCTAGTTCGAAAGCAAATTACGAAGTGACATTCTTCAAGGCGCAATTGGAATGACTGCATAAAAAATCCCTAGACCCATATAGAGAAACTACGGTTGCGTGAGAGCCACTAGAAACGCTTCTGGTCTTGTTCAAAAGCAAATTACGAAGTGACATTCTTCAACACGAAATTGGACTGACTGTGTAAACAATGCCTAGGCACAATAAAGAAACTAAGGGTGCGTGACAGCCACTTCAAACACTTCTGGTCTAGTTCAAAAGTAAATTACGAAGTGACATTCTTCAACGCGAAAGTGGACTGACTGTATAAAGGATCCCTAGACGCAATAGGGAAACTACGGGTGCATGAGAGCCACTAGAAGCGCTTCTGGTCTATTTCAAAAGTAAATTACGAAGTGACATTTTTTAACGTGCAGTTGGACTGACTGCATAAACAATCCATAGACACATATAGAGAAACTACCGTAGCGTGTGAGCCACTAGAAACGTTCTGGTCTAGTTAAAAGTAAACTACGAAGCGACATTCTTCAACGCTAAATTGGACTGGACGCATAAACAATCCCTAGACACATATACAGAAACTACAATTGCGTGAGAGCCACTAGAAACGCTTCTGGTCTAGTTCAAAAGTAAATAACGAAGTGGCATTCTTCAACGCGCAATTGGAATGACTGCATAAAAAATCCCTAGACCCATATAGAGAAACTACGGTTGCGTGAGTGCCACTAGAAAAGCTTCTGGTCTTGTTCAAAAGCAAATTACGAAGTGACATTCTTCAACACGAAATCGGACTGACTGTATAAACAATCCCTAGACACAATAGAGAAACTACGGGTGCGTGACAGCCACTAGAAACGCTTCTGGTATAGTTCAAAAGTAAATTAGGAAGTGGCATTCTTCAAAGCGCAATTGGAGTGACTGCATAAACAATCCCTAGACACATACAGAGAAACTACGGGTGCGTGACAGCCACTAGAAGCACTTGTGGTCTAATTCAAAAGTAAATTACGAAGTGAAATTCTTCAACGGGCAAATGGACTGACTGCATAAATAATCCCTAGACACATATAGAGAAACTACGCTTGCGTGAGAGTCACTGGAACGCTTCTGGTCTAGTTCAAAAGTAAATTACAAAGTGACATTCTTCAACGCGAAATTGGACTGACTGTATAAACTATCCCTCGACACAATAGAGAAACTACGGGTGCGTGACATCCACTAGAAACGCTTCTCGTATTGTTCAAAAGTAAATTACGAAGTGAAATTGTTCAACGCGCAATTGGACTGGTTGCATAAACAGTCCCTAAACACATATAGAGAAACTACAATTGCGTGAGAGCCACTAGAAGAACTTCTGGTATAGTTCAAAAGTAAATTACGAAGTGGCATTCTTCAAAGCGCAATTGGAGTGACAGCATAAACAATCCCTAGACACATACAGAGAAACTACGGGTGCGTGAGAGCCACTAGAAGCGCTTCTGGTCTAGTTCAAAAGTAAATTACGGAGTGAAATTCTTCAACGCGCAAATGGTCTGGATGCATAAACAATCCCTAGAAACATATAGAGAAAGTACAATTTCGTTAGAGCCACTATAAACGCTTCTGGTCTAGTTCAAAAGTAAATTACGAAGTGGCATTCTTCAACGCGCAATTGGAACGACTGCATAAACAATCCCTAGACACGATAGAGGAACTACGGGTGCGTGACAGCAACCACAAACGCTTCTGGTATAGTTCAAAAGTAAATTACGAAGTGGCATTCTTCAACGCGCAATTGGAGTGACTGCGTGAACAATCCCTAGACCCATATAAAGAAACTACGGTGGCGTGAGAGCAACTAGAAACGCTTCTGGTCTAGTTCAAAAGTAAATTACGGAGTGAAATTCTTGAACGCGCAATTGGACTGCACGCATAAACAATCCCTAGACACATACAGAGAAACTACGGGTGCGTGAGAGGCACTAGAAGCGCTTCTGGTCTAGTTCAAAAGTAAATTACGGAGGGAAATTATTTAAAGCGCATTTGGACTGGATGCATAAACAATCCCTAGACACATATACAGAAACTACAATTGCGTGAGAGCCACTAGAAACGCTTCTGGTCTAGCTCAAAAGCAAATTACGAAGTGACATTCTTCAACACGAAATTTGACTGACTGTATAAACAATGCCTAGACACAATAGAGAAACTAAGGGTGCGTGACAGCCACTTCAAACACTTCTGGTCTAGTTCAAAAGTAAATTACGAAGTGACATTCTTCAACGCGAAAGTGGACTGACTGTATAAAGGATCCCTAGACGCAATAGAGAAACTACGGGTGCATGAGAGCCACTAGAAGCGCTTCTGGTCTATTTCAAAAGTAAATTACGAAGTGACATTTTTTAACATGCAGTTGGACTGACTGCATAAACAATCCATAGACACATATAGAGAAACTGCGGTTGTGTGAGAGCCACTAGAAACGTTCTGGTCTAGTTGAAAGGTAAATTACGAAGTGACATTCTTCAACGCTAAATTGGACTGACTGTATAAACAATCCCTAGACACAATAGAGAAACAACGGCAGCGTGACAGCCACTAGAAACGCTTCTGGTATAGTTCAAAAGTAAATTAGGAAGTGGCATTCTTCAAAGCGCAATTGGAGTGACTGCATAAACAATCCCTAGACACATACAGAGAAACTACGGGTGCGTGACAGCCACTAGAAGCACTTGTGGTCTAATTCAAAAGTAAATTACGAAGTGAAATTCTTCAACGGGCAAATGGACTGACTGCATAAAGAATCCCTAGACACATATAGAGAAACTACGCTTGCGTGAGAGTCACTGGAACGCTTCTGGTCTAGTTCAAAAGTAAATTACAAAGTGACATTCTTCAACGCGAAATTGGACTGACTGTATAAACTATCCCTCGACACAATAGAGAAACAACGGCAGCGTGACAGCCACTAGAAACGCTTCTGGTATAGTTCAAAAGTAAATTAGGAAGTGGCATTCTTCAAAGCGCGATTGGAGTGACTGCATAAACAATCCCTAGACACATACAGAGAAACTACGGGTGCGTGACAGCCACTAGAAGCACTTGTGGTCTAATTCAAAAGTAAATTACGAAGTGAAATTCTTCAACGGGCAAATGGACTGACTGCATAAAGAATCCCTAGACACATATAGAGAAACTACGCTTGCGTGAGAGTCACTGGAACGCTTCTGGTCTAGTTCAAAAGTAAATTACAAAGTGACATTCTTCAACGCGAAATTGGACTGACTGTATAAACTATCCCTCGACACAATAGAGAAACTACGGGTGCGTGACAGCCACTAGAAACGCTTCTCGTATTGTTTAAAAGTAAATTACGAAGTGAAATTGTTCAACGCGCAATTGGACTGCACGCATAAACAATCCCTAGACACACAGAGAAACTACGGGTGCGTGACAGCCACTAGAAACGCTTCTGGTCTAATTCAAAAGTAAATTACGAAGTGAAATTCTTCAACGGGCAAATGAACTGACTGCATAAAGAATCTCTAGACACATATAGAGAAACTACAATTGCGTGAGAGCCACTAGAAACGCTTTTGGTCTACTTCAAAAGTAAATTACGAAGTGGCATTCTTCAACGCGCAATTGGACTGACTGTGTAAACAATCTTTAGGCACAATAGAGAAACTACGCTTCCGTGAGAGCCACTGAAACGCTTCTGGTCTAGTTCAAAAGTGAAATACGAAGTGACATTCTGCAACGCTAAATTGGACTGACTGTATAAACAATCCCTAGACACAATAAAGAAACTACTGGTGCGTGACAGCCACTAGAAACGCTTCTGGTATAGTTCAAAAGTAAATTACGAAGTGGCATTCTTCAAAGCGCAATTGGAGTGACTGCATAAACAATCCCTAGACACAATAGAGAAACTACGGGTGCGTGACAGCCACTAGAAGCACTTGTGGTCTAATTCAAAAGTAAATTACGAAGTGAAATTCTTCAACGGGCAAATGGACTGACTGCATAAAGAATCCCTAGACACATATAGAGAAACTACGGGTGCGTGACAGCCACTAGAAACGCTTCTGGTATAGTTCAAGAGTAAATTACGAAGTGACATTCTGCAACGCGAAATTGGACAGACTGTATAAGCAATCCCTAGACACAATAGAGCAACTACGCGTGCGTGACAGCCACTAGGAACGCTTCTGGTATTGTTGAAAAGTAAATGACGAAGTGAAATTGTTCAACGCGCAATTGGACTGGTTGCATAAACAATCCCTAAACACATACAGAGAAACTACAATTGCGTGAGAGCCACTAGAAGAACTTCTGGTCTATTTCAAAAGTAAATAACGAAGTGACATTTCTCAACGTGCAGTTAGAATGACTGCATAAACAATCCATAGACACATATAGAGAAACTGCGGTTGCGTGAGAGCCACTAGAAACGTTCTGGTCTAGTTGAAAAGTAAATTACGAAGTGACATTCTTCAACGCTAAATTGTACTGACTGTATAAACAATCCCTAGACACAATAGAGAAACTACGTGTGCGTGACAGCCACTAGAAACGCTTCTGGTATAGTTCAAAAGTAAATTACGAAGTGGGATTCTTCAAAGCGCAATTGGAGTGACTGCATAAACAATCCCTAGACACATACAGAGAAACTACGTGTGCGTGACAGCCACTAGAAGCACTTGTGGTCGAATTCAAAGTGAATTACGAAGTGAAATTCTTCAACGGGCAAATGGACTGACTGCATAAAGAATCCCTACACACATATAGAGAAACTACGCTTGCGTGAAAGTCACTGGAACGCTTCTGGTCTAGTTGAAAAGTAAATTACGAAGTGACATTCTTCAACGCTAATTTGGACTGCCTGTATAAGCAATCCCTGGACAAAATAGAGAAACTACGCGTGCGTGACAGCCACTAGAAACGCTTCTGGTCTAGTTCAAAAGTAAAGTACGGAGTGACATTCTACAACGTGAAATTGGACTCACTGTATAAACAATCTTTAGGCACAATAGTGAAGCTACAGGTGCGTGACAGCCACTAGAAGCACTTCTGGTCTAGTTCAAAAGTAAATTACGAAGTGACATTTCTCAACGTGCAGATGGACTGACTGTATAGGCAATCCCTGGACACAATAGAGAAACTACGGGTGCGTGACAGCCACTAGAAACGCTTCTCGTATTGTTCAAAAGTAAACTACGAAGTGACATTGTTCAACGCGCAATTGGACTGCACGCATAAACAATTCCTAGACACACACATAGAGAAACTACGGGTGCGTGACAGCCATTAGAAGCAATTCTGGTCTAGTTCAAAAGTAAATTACGAAGTGACATTTCTCAACGCGCAGTTGGACTGACTGCATAAACAATCCATAGACACAATAGCGAAACTACGGGTGTGTGACAGCCACTAGAAACGCTTCTGGTCTAGTTCAAAAGTAAATTACGAAGTGACATTCTTCAACGCGAAATTGGACTGACTGTATAAACAATCCCTAGACACAATACAAAAACTACGGATGCGTGACAGCCACTAGAAACGCTTCTGGTATAGTTCAAGAGTAAATTACGAAGTGACATTCTGCAACACGAAATTGGACTCACTGTATAAACAATCTTTAGGCACAATAGTGAAACTACGGGTGCATGACAGCCGCTAGAAGCACTTCTGGTCTAGTTCAAAAGTAAATTAGCAAGTGACATTTCTCAACGTGCAGATGGACTGACTGCGTAAACAATCCATAGACACAATAGAGAAACTACGGGTGCGTGACAGCCACTAGAAGCGCTTCTGGTATAGTTCAAGAGTAAATTACGAAGTGACATTCTGCAACGCGAAATTGGACTGACTGTATAAACAATCTTTCGGCACAATAGAGAAAATAGAGGTGCGTGAAAGCCAGTAGAAACGTTCTGGTCTAGTTGAAAAGTAAATTACGAAGTGAAATTCAACGAGCAATTGGACTGACTGTATAAACAATCCCTAGACAAAATAGAGAAACTACGGGTGCGTGACAGCCACTAGAAACGCTTCTGGTATTGTTCAAAAGTAAATTACGAAGTGAAATTCAACGAGCAATTGGACTGCATGCATAAACAATCCCTAGACACATATAAACTACGCGTGCGTGCGAGCCACTGGAAGCGCTTCTGGTCTTGTTCAAAAGCAAATTACGAAGTGACATTCTTCAACACGAAATCGGACTGACTGTATAAACAATCCCTAGACACAATAGAGAAAATAAGGGTGCGTGACAGCCACTTCAAACACTTCTGGTCTAGTTCAAAAGTAAAATACGAAGTGACATTCTTCAACACGAAATCGGACTGACTGTATAAACAATCCCTAGACACAATAGAGAAACTACGGGTGCGTGACAGCCACTAGAAACGCTTCTGGTATAGTTCAAAAGTAAATTACGAAGTGGCATTCTTCAAAGCGCAATTGGAGTGACTGCATAAACAATCCCTAGACACATACAGAGAAACTACGGGTGCGTGACAGCCACTAGAAGCACTTGTGGTCTAATTCAAAAGTAAATTACGAAGTGAAATTCTTCAACGGGCAAATGGACTGACTGCATAAATAATCCCTAGACACATATAGAGAAACTACGCTTGCGTGAGAGTCACTGGAACGCTTCTGGTCTAGTTCAAAAGTAAATTACAAAGTGACATTCTTCAACGCGAAATTGGACTGACTGTATAAACTATCCCTCGACACAATAGAGAAACTACGGGTGCGTGACATCCACTAGAAACGCTTCTCGTATTGTTCAAAAGTAAATTACGAAGTGAAATTGTTCAACGCGCAATTGGACTGGTTGCATAAACAGTCCCTAAACACATATAGAGAAACTACAATTGCGTGAGAGCCACTAGAAGAACTTCTGGTATAGTTCAAAAGTAAATTACGAAGTGGCATTCTTCAAAGCGCAATTGGAGTGACAGCATAAACAATCCCTAGACACATACAGAGAAACTACGGGTGCGTGAGAGCCACTAGAAGCGCTTCTGGTCTAGTTCAAAAGTAAATTACGGAGTGAAATTCTTCAACGCGCAAATGGTCTGGATGCATAAACAATCCCTAGAAACATATAGAGAAAGTACAATTTCGTTAGAGCCACTATAAACGCTTCTGGTCTAGTTCAAAAGTAAATTACGAAGTGGCATTCTTCAACGCGCAATTGGAACGACTGCATAAACAATCCCTAGACACGATAGAGGAACTACGGGTGCGTGACAGCAACCACAAACGCTTCTGGTATAGTTCAAAAGTAAATTACGAAGTGGCATTCTTCAACGCGCAATTGGAGTGACTGCGTGAACAATCCCTAGACCCATATAAAGAAACTACGGTGGCGTGAGAGCAACTAGAAACGCTTCTGGTCTAGTTCAAAAGTAAATTACGGAGTGAAATTCTTGAACGCGCAATTGGACTGCACGCATAAACAATCCCTAGACACATACAGAGAAACTACGGGTGCGTGAGAGGCACTAGAAGCGCTTCTGGTCTAGTTCAAAAGTAAATTACGGAGGGAAATTATTTAAAGCGCATTTGGACTGGATGCATAAACAATCCCTAGACACATATACAGAAACTACAATTGCGTGAGAGCCACTAGAAACGCTTCTGGTCTAGCTCAAAAGCAAATTACGAAGTGACATTCTTCAACACGAAATTTGACTGACTGTATAAACAATGCCTAGACACAATAGAGAAACTAAGGGTGCGTGACAGCCACTTCAAACACTTCTGGTCTAGTTCAAAAGTAAATTACGAAGTGACATTCTTCAACGCGAAAGTGGACTGACTGTATAAAGGATCCCTAGACGCAATAGAGAAACTACGGGTGCATGAGAGCCACTAGAAGCGCTTCTGGTCTATTTCAAAAGTAAATTACGAAGTGAAATTCTTCAACGGGCAAATGGACTGACTGCATAAAGAATCCCTAGACACATATAGAGAAACTACGCTTGCGTGAGAGTCACTGGAACGCTTCTGGTCTAGTTCAAAAGTAAATTACAAAGTGACATTCTTCAACGCGAAATTGGACTGACTGTATAAACTATCCCTCGACACAATAGAGAAACAACGGCAGCGTGACAGCCACTAGAAACGCTTCTGGTATAGTTCAAAAGTAAATTAGGAAGTGGCATTCTTCAAAGCGCAATTGGAGTGACTGCATAAACAATCCCTAGACACATACAGAGAAACTACGGGTGCGTGACAGCCACTAGAAGCACTTGTGGTCTAATTCAAAAGTAAATTACGAAGTGAAATTCTTCAACGGGCAAATGGACTGACTGCATAAAGAATCCCTAGACACATATAGAGAAACTACGCTTGCGTGAGAGTCACTGGAACGCTTCTGGTCTAGTTCAAAAGTAAATTACAAAGTGACATTCTTCAACGCGAAATTGGACTGACTGTATAAACTATCCCTCGACACAATAGAGAAACTACGGGTGCGTGACAGCCACTAGAAACGCTTCTCGTATTGTTTAAAAGTAAATTACGAAGTGAAATTGTTCAACGCGCAATTGGACTGCACGCATAAACAATCCCTAGACACACAGAGAAACTACGGGTGCGTGACAGCCACTAGAAACGCTTCTGGTCTAATTCAAAAGTAAATTACGAAGTGAAATTCTTCAACGGGCAAATGAACTGACTGCATAAAGAATCTCTAGACACATATAGAGAAACTACAATTGCGTGAGAGCCACTAGAAACGCTTTTGGTCTACTTCAAAAGTAAATTACGAAGTGGCATTCTTCAACGCGCAATTGGACTGACTGTGTAAACAATCTTTAGGCACAATAGAGAAACTACGCTTCCGTGAGAGCCACTGAAACGCTTCTGGTCTAGTTCAAAAGTAAAATACGAAGTGACATTCTGCAACGCTAAATTGGACTGACTGTATAAACAATCCCTAGACACAATAAAGAAACTACTGGTGCGTGACAGCCACTAGAAACGCTTCTGGTATAGTTCAAAAGTAAATTACGAAGTGGCATTCTTCAAAGCGCAATTGGAGTGACTGCATAAACAATCCCTAGACACAATAGAGAAACTACGGGTGCGTGACAGCCACTAGAAGCACTTGTGGTCTAATTCAAAAGTAAATTACGAAGTGAAATTCTTCAACGGGCAAATGGACTGACTGCATAAAGAATCCCTAGACACATATAGAGAAACTACGGGTGCGTGACAGCCACTAGAAACGCTTCTGGTATAGTTCAAGAGTAAATTACGAAGTGACATTCTGCAACGCGAAATTGGACAGACTGTATAAGCAATCCCTAGACACAATAGAGCAACTACGCGTGCGTGACAGCCACTAGGAACGCTTCTGGTATTGTTGAAAAGTAAATGACGAAGTGAAATTGTTCAACGCGCAATTGGACTGGTTGCATAAACAATCCCTAAACACATACAGAGAAACTACAATTGCGTGAGAGCCACTAGAAGAACTTCTGGTCTATTTCAAAAGTAAATAACGAAGTGACATTTCTCAACGTGCAGTTAGAATGACTGCATAAACAATCCATAGACACATATAGAGAAACTGCGGTTGCGTGAGAGCCACTAGAAACGTTCTGGTCTAGTTGAAAAGTAAATTACGAAGTGACATTCTTCAACGCTAAATTGTACTGACTGTATAAACAATCCCTAGACACAATAGAGAAACTACGTGTGCGTGACAGCCACTAGAAACGCTTCTGGTATAGTTCAAAAGTAAATTACGAAGTGGGATTCTTCAAAGCGCAATTGGAGTGACTGCATAAACAATCCCTAGACACATACAGAGAAACTACGTGTGCGTGACAGCCACTAGAAGCACTTGTGGTCGAATTCAAAGTGAATTACGAAGTGAAATTCTTCAACGGGCAAATGGACTGACTGCATAAAGAATCCCTACACACATATAGAGAAACTACGCTTGCGTGAAAGTCACTGGAACGCTTCTGGTCTAGTTGAAAAGTAAATTACGAAGTGACATTCTTCAACGCTAATTTGGACTGCCTGTATAAGCAATCCCTGGACAAAATAGAGAAACTACGCGTGCGTGACAGCCACTAGAAACGCTTCTGGTCTAGTTCAAAAGTAAAGTACGGAGTGACATTCTACAACGTGAAATTGGACTCACTGTATAAACAATCTTTAGGCACAATAGTGAAGCTACAGGTGCGTGACAGCCACTAGAAGCACTTCTGGTCTAGTTCAAAAGTAAATTACGAAGTGACATTTCTCAACGTGCAGATGGACTGACTGTATAGGCAATCCCTGGACACAATAGAGAAACTACGGGTGCGTGACAGCCACTAGAAACGCTTCTGGTATTGTTCAAAAGTAAACTACGAAGTGAAATTGTTCAACGAGCAGTTGGACTTCATGCATAAACAATCCCTAGACACATATAGAGGAACTACGCGTACGTGAGAGCCACTAGAAGCGCTTCTTGTCTAGTTCAAAAGTAAATTACGATGTGGCATTCTTCAAAGCGCAATTGGAGTGACTGCTTAAACAATCCCTAGACACATATAGAGAGACTATGGGTGCGTGACAGCCACTAGAAGAACTTCTGGTCTAATTCAAAAGTAAATTACGAAGTGAAATTCTTCAAAGGGCAAATGGACTGACTGCATAAAGAATCCCTAGACACATATAGAGAAACTACAATTGCTTGAGAGCCATTAGAAACGATTTTGGTCTAGTTCAAGAGTAAATTAGGAAGTGACATTCTGCAACGCGAAACTGGACTGACTGTATAAACAATCTTTAGGCACAATAGATTAACTACGGGTGCATGAGAGCCACTAGACACGTTCTAGTCTAGTTGAAAAGTAAATTGCGAAGTGACATTCTTCAACGCGAAATTGGACTGACTGTATAAGAAATCCCAGGACACAATAGAGAAACTACGCGTGCGTGACAGCCACTAGAATCGCTTCTGGTCTAGTTCAAAAGTAAAGTACGGAGTGACATTCTGCAACGCGAAATTGCACTCACTGTATAAACAATCTTTAGGCACAATAGTGAAACTACAGGTGCGTGACAGCCACTAGAAGCAATTCTGGTCTAGTTCAAAAGCAAATTACGAAGCGACATTTCTCAACGTGCAGTTGGACTGACTGCATAAACAATCCATAGACACAATAGCGAAACTACGGGTGCGTGACAGCCACTAGAAACGCTTCTGGTCTAGTTCAAAAGTAAATTACGAAGTAAAATTTTTCAACGCGCAATTAGACTGGGCTAAATTACGAAGTAAAATTTCTCAACGCGCAATTGGACTGGATGCATAAACAATGCCTAGACACATATTGAGAAGCTACAATTGCGTGAGAGTAACTAGAAACGCTTCTGGTCTAGTTCAAAAGTAAATTACGAAGTGGCACTCTTCAAAGCGCAATTGCAGTGACTGCAGAAACAATCCCTAGTCACATATAGAGAAACTACGCTTGCGTGAGAGCCACTAGAAACGCTTCTCGGTCTAGTTGAAAAGTAAATTACGAAGTGGCATTCTTCCACGCGCAATTGGAGCGACTGCGCGAACAATCCCTAGACCCATATAGAGAAACTACGGTGGCGTGAGAGCCACTAGAAGCGCTTCTGGTCTAGTTCAAAAGTAAATTACGGAGTGAAATTCTTCAACGCGCAAATGGACTGGATGCATAAACAATCCCTAGAAACATATAGAGAAAATAGAATTTCGTTAGAGCCACTATAAACGCTTCTGGTCTAGTTCAAAAGTAAATTACGAAGTGGCATTCTTCAACGCGCAATTGGAACGACTGCATAAACAATCCCTAGACACATTTAGAGAAACTACGGTTGCTTGAGAGCCACTAGAAACGCTTCTGGTCTAGTTCAAAAGTAAATTACCAAGTGGCATTCTTCAACGCGCAATTGCACTGACTGCGTGAACAATCCCTAGACCCATATAGAGAAACTACGGTGGAGTGATGGCCACTAGAAACGCTTCTAGTCTAGTTGAAAAGTAAATTACGAAGCGACATTCTTCAACGCTAAATTGGACTGACTGTATAAACAATGCCTAGACACAAGAGAGAAACTACGGGCGCGTGACAGCCACAAGAAACGCTTCTGGTATAGTTCAAAAGTAAATTACGAAGTGAAATCGTTCAACGCGCAATTGGACTGCATACATAAACAATCCCTAGACACATGTAGAGAAACTACGGGTGTGTGACAGCCACTAGAAGCACTTCTGGTCTAGTTCGAAAGCAAATTACGAAGTGACATTCTTCAAGGCGCAATTGGAATGACTGCATAAAAAATCCCTAGACCCATATAGAGAAACTACGGTTGCGTGAGAGCCACTAGAAACGCTTCTGGTCTTGTTCAAAAGCAAATTACGAAGTGACATTCTTCAACACGAAATTGGACTGACTGTGTAAACAATGCCTAGGCACAATAAAGAAACTAAGGGTGCGTGACAGCCACTTCAAACACTTCTGGTCTAGTTCAAAAGTAAATTACGAAGTGACATTCTTCAACGCGAAAGTGGACTGACTGTATAAAGGATCCCTAGACGCAATAGGGAAACTACGGGTGCATGAGAGCCACTAGAAGCGCTTCTGGTCTATTTCAAAAGTAAATTACGAAGTGACATTTTTTAACGTGCAGTTGGACTGACTGCATAAACAATCCATAGACACATATAGAGAAACAACCGTAGCGTGTGAGCCACTAGAAACGTTCTGGTCTAGTTAAAAGTAAACTACGAAGCGACATTCTTCAACGCTAAATTGGACTGGACGCATAAACAATCCCTAGACACATATACAGAAACTACAATTGCGTGAGAGCCACTAGAAACGCTTCTGGTCTAGTTCAAAAGTAAATAACGAAGTGGCATTCTTCAACGCGCAATTGGAATGACTGCATAAAAAATCCCTAGACCCATATAGAGAAACTACGGTTGCGTGAGTGCCACTAGAAAAGCTTCTGGTCTTGTTCAAAAGCAAATTACGAAGTGACATTCTTCAACACGAAATCGGACTGACTGTATAAACAATCCCTAGACACAATAGAGAAACTACGGGTGCGTGACAGCCACTAGAAACGCTTCTGGTATAGTTCAAAAGTAAATTAGGAAGTGGCATTCTTCAAAGCGCAATTGGAGTGACTGCATAAACAATCCCTAGACACATACAGAGAAACTACGGGTGCGTGACAGCCACTAGAAGCACTTGTGGTCTAATTCAAAAGTAAATTACGAAGTGAAATTCTTCAACGGGCAAATGGACTGACTGCATAAATAATCCCTAGACACATATAGAGAAACTACGCTTGCGTGAGAGTCACTGGAACGCTTCTGGTCTAGTTCAAAAGTAAATTACAAAGTGACATTCTTCAACGCGAAATTGGACTGACTGTATAAACTATCCCTCGACACAATAGAGAAACTACGGGTGCGTGACATCCACTAGAAACGCTTCTCGTATTGTTCAAAAGTAAATTACGAAGTGAAATTGTTCAACGCGCAATTGGACTGGTTGCATAAACAGTCCCTAAACACATATAGAGAAACTACAATTGCGTGAGAGCCACTAGAAGAACTTCTGGTATAGTTCAAAAGTAAATTACGAAGTGGCATTCTTCAAAGCGCAATTGGAGTGACAGCATAAACAATCCCTAGACACATACAGAGAAACTACGGGTGCGTGAGAGCCACTAGAAGCGCTTCTGGTCTAGTTCAAAAGTAAATTACGGAGTGAAATTCTTCAACGCGCAAATGGTCTGGATGCATAAACAATCCCTAGAAACATATAGAGAAAGTACAATTTCGTTAGAGCCACTATAAACGCTTCTGGTCTAGTTCAAAAGTAAATTACGAAGTGGCATTCTTCAACGCGCAATTGGAACGACTGCATAAACAATCCCTAGACACGATAGAGGAACTACGGGTGCGTGACAGCAACCACAAACGCTTCTGGTATAGTTCAAAAGTAAATTACGAAGTGGCATTCTTCAACGCGCAATTGGAGTGACTGCGTGAACAATCCCTAGACCCATACAAAGAAACTACGGTGGCGTGAGAGCAACTAGAAACGCTTCTGGTCTAGTTCAAAAGTAAATTACGGAGTGAAATTCTTGAACGCGCAATTGGACTGCACGCATAAACAATCCCTAGACACATACAGAGAAACTACGGGTGCGTGAGAGGCACTAGAAGCGCTTCTGGTCTAGTTCAAAAGTAAATTACGGAGGGAAATTATTTAAAGCGCATTTGGACTGGATGCATAAACAATCCCTAGACACATATACAGAAACTACAATTGCGTGAGAGCCACTAGAAACGCTTCTGGTCTAGCTCAAAAGCAAATTACGAAGTGACATTCTTCAACACGAAATTTGACTGACTGTATAAACAATGCCTAGACACAATAGAGAAACTAAGGGTGCGTGACAGCCACTTCAAACACTTCTGGTCTAGTTCAAAAGTAAATTACGAAGTGACATTCTTCAACGCGAAAGTGGACTGACTGTATAAAGGATCCCTAGACGCAATAGAGAAACTACGGGTGCATGAGAGCCACTAGAAGCGCTTCTGGTCTATTTCAAAAGTAAATTACGAAGTGACATTTTTTAACATGCAGTTGGACTGACTGCATAAACAATCCATAGACACATATAGAGAAACTGCGGTTGTGTGAGAGCCACTAGAAACGTTCTGGTCTAGTTGAAAGGTAAATTACGAAGTGACATTCTTCAACGCTAAATTGGACTGACTGTATAAACAATCCCTAGACACAATAGAGAAACAACGGCAGCGTGACAGCCACTAGAAACGCTTCTGGTATAGTTCAAAAGTAAATTAGGAAGTGGCATTCTTCAAAGCGCAATTGGAGTGACTGCATAAACAATCCCTAGACACATACAGAGAAACTACGGGTGCGTGACAGCCACTAGAAGCACTTGTGGTCTAATTCAAAAGTAAATTACGAAGTGAAATTCTTCAACGGGCAAATGGACTGACTGCATAAAGAATCCCTAGACACATATAGAGAAACTACGCTTGCGTGAGAGTCACTGGAACGCTTCTGGTCTAGTTCAAAAGTAAATTACAAAGTGACATTCTTCAACGCGAAATTGGACTGACTGTATAAACTATCCCTCGACACAATAGAGAAACAACGGCAGCGTGACAGCCACTAGAAACGCTTCTGGTATAGTTCAAAAGTAAATTAGGAAGTGGCATTCTTCAAAGCGCGATTGGAGTGACTGCATAAACAATCACTAGACACATACAGAGAAACTACGGGTGCGTGACAGCCACTAGAAGCACTTGTGGTCTAATTCAAAAGTAAATTACGAAGTGAAATTCTTCAACGGGCAAATGGACTGACTGCATAAAGAATCCCTAGACACATATAGAGAAACTACGCTTGCGTGAGAGTCACTGGAACGCTTCTGGTCTAGTTCAAAAGTAAATTACAAAGTGACATTCTTCAACGCGAAATTGGACTGACTGTATAAACTATCCCTCGACACAATAGAGAAACTACGGGTGCGTGACAGCCACTAGAAACGCTTCTCGTATTGTTTAAAAGTAAATTACGAAGTGAAATTGTTCAACGCGCAATTGGACTGCACGCATAAACAATCCCTAGACACACAGAGAAACTACGGGTGCGTGACAGCCACTAGAAACGCTTCTGGTCTAATTCAAAAGTAAATTACGAAGTGAAATTCTTCAACGGGCAAATGAACTGACTGCATAAAGAATCTCTAGACACATATAAACTACAATTGCGTGAGAGCCACTAGAAACGCTTTTGGTCTACTTCAAAAGTAAATTACGAAGTGGCATTCTTCAACGCGCAATTGGACTGACTGTGTAAACAATCTTTAGGCACAATAGAGAAACTACGCTTCCGTGAGAGCCACTGAAACGCTTCTGGTCTAGTTCAAAAGTGAAATACGAAGTGACATTCTGCAACGCTAAATTGGACTGACTGTATAAACAATCCCTAGACACAATAAAGAAACTACTGGTGCGTGACAGCCACTAGAAACGCTTCTGGTATAGTTCAAAAGTAAATTACGAAGTGGCATTCTTCAAAGCGCAATTGGAGTGACTGCATAAACAATCTCTAGACACAATAGAGAAACTACGGGTGCGTGACAGCCACTAGAAGCACTTGTGGTCTAATTCAAAAGTAAATTACGAAGTGAAATTCTTCAACGGGCAAATGGACTGACTGCATAAAGAATCCCTAGACACATATAGAGAAACTACGGGTGCGTGACAGCCACTAGAAACGCTTCTGGTATAGTTCAAGAGTAAATTACGAAGTGACATTCTGCAACGCGAAATTGGACAGACTGTATAAGCAATCCCTAGACACAATAGAGCAACTACGCGTGCGTGACAGCCACTAGGAACGCTTCTGGTATTGTTGAAAAGTAAATGACGAAGTGAAATTGTTCAACGCGCAATTGGACTGGTTGCATAAACAATCCCTAAACACATAGAGAGAAACTACAATTGCGTGAGAGCCACTAGAAGAACTTCTGGTCTATTTCAAAAGTAAATAACGAAGTGACATTTCTCAACGTGCAGTTAGAATGACTGCATAAACAATCCATAGACACATATAGAGAAACTGCGGTTGCGTGAGAGCCACTAGAAACGTTCTGGTCTAGTTGAAAAGTAAATTACGAAGTGACATTCTTCAACGCTAAATTGTACTGACTGTATAAACAATCCCTAGACACAATAGAGAAACTACGTGTGCGTGACAGCCACTAGAAACGCTTCTGGTATAGTTCAAAAGTAAATTACGAAGTGGGATTCTTCAAAGCGCAATTGGAGTGACTGCATAAACAATCTTTAGGCACAATAGTGAAGCTACAGGTGCGTGACAGCCACTAGAAGCACTTCTGGTCTAGTTCAAAAGTAAATTACGAAGTGACATTTCTCAACGTGCAGATGGACTGACTGTATAGGCAATCCCTGGACACAATAGAGAAACTACGGGTGCGTGACAGCCACTAGAAACGCTTCTCGTATTGTTCAAAAGTAAACTACGAAGTGACATTGTTCAACGCGCAATTGGACTGCACGCATAAACAATTCCTAGACACACACATAGAGAAACTACGGGTGCGTGACAGCCATTAGAAGCAATTCTGGTCTAGTTCAAAAGTAAATTACGAAGTGACATTTCTCAACGCGCAGTTGGACTGACTGCATAAACAATCCATAGACACAATAGCGAAACTACGGGTGTGTGACAGCCACTAGAAACGCTTCTGGTCTAGTTCAAAAGTAAATTACGAAGTGACATTCTTCAACGCGAAATTGGACTGACTGTATAAACAATCCCTAGACACAATACAAAAACTACGGATGCGTGACAGCCACTAGAAACGCTTCTGGTATAGTTCAAGAGTAAATTACGAAGTGACATTCTGCAACACGAAATTGGACTCACTGTATAAACAATCTTTAGGCACAATAGTGAAACTACGGGTGCATGACAGCCGCTAGAAGCACTTCTGGTCTAGTTCAAAAGTAAATTAGCAAGTGACATTTCTCAACGTGCAGATGGACTGACTGCGTAAACAATCCATAGACACAATAGAGAAACTACGGGTGCGTGACAGCCACTAGAAGCGCTTCTGGTATAGTTCAAGAGTAAATTACGAAGTGACATTCTGCAACGCGAAATTGGACTGACTGTATAAACAATCTTTCGGCACAATAGAGAAAATAGAGGTGCGTGAAAGCCAGTAGAAACGTTCTGGTCTAGTTGAAAAGTAAATTACGAAGTGAAATTCAACGAGCAATTGGACTGACTGTATAAACAATCCCTAGACAAAATAGAGAAACTACGGGTGCGTGACAGCCACTAGAAACGCTTCTGGTATTGTTCAAAAGTAAATTACGAAGTGAAATTCAACGAGCAATTGGACTGCATGCATAAACAATCCCTAGACACATATAAACTACGCGTGCGTGCGAGCCACTGGAAGCGCTTCCGGTCTAGTTCAAAAGTAAATTACGAAGTAAAATTTTTCAACGCGCAATAGGACTGGGCTAAATTACGAAGTAAAATTTCTCAACGCGCAATTGGACTGGATGCATAAACAATCCCTAGACACATATTGAGAAGCTACAATTGCGTGAGAGTAACTACAAACGCTTCTGGTCTAGTTCAAAAGTAAATTACGAAGTGGCACTTCTCAAAGCGCAATTGCAGTGACTGCATAAACAATCCCTAGTCACATATAGAGAAACTACGCTTGCGTGAGAGCCACTAGAAACGCTTCTGGTCTAGTTCAAAAGTAAATTACGAAGTGAAATCGTTCAACGCGCAATTGGATTGCATGCATAAACAATCCCTAGACACATATAGAGAAACTACGGGTGCATGAGAGCCACTAGAAATGCTTCTGGTCTAGTTCAAAAGTAAATTACGAAGTGAAATTCTTCAACACGCAATTGGATTGGATGCATAAAGAATCCCTAGACACATATAGAGAAACTACAATTGCGTGAGAGCCACTAGAAACGCTTCTGGTCTAATTCAAAAGTAAATTACGGAGTGAAATTCTTCAACGCGCAATTGGAACGACTGCATAAACAATCCCTCGACACATTTAAAGAAACTACGGTTGCTTGAGAGCCACTAGAAATGCTTCTGGTCTAGTTCACAAGTAAATTACGAAGTGGCATTTTTCAACGCGCAATTTAACTGACTGCGTGAACAATCCCTAGGCACATATAGAGAAACTACGCTTGCGTGAGAGCCACTGAAACGCTTCTGGTCTAGTTGAAAAGTAAATTACGAACTGACATTCTTCAACGCTAAATTGGACTGACTGTATAAACAATCCCTAGGCACATATAGAGAAACTACAATTGCGTGAGAGCCACTTGACACGCTTTTGGTCTAGTTCAAAAGTAAATTACGAAGTGACATTCTGCAACGCGTAATTGTACTGCATGCATAAACAATCCCTAGACACATATAGAGAAACTACGGGTGCGTGACAGCCACTGGAAGCACTTCTGGTCTCATTCAAAAGTAAATTATGAAGTGAAATTCTTCAACGGGCAAATGGACTGACTGCATAAAGAATCCCTGGACACATAGAGAAACTACAATTGCGTGAGAGCCACTAGAATTACTTTTGGTCTAGTTCAAAAGTAAACTACGAAGTGGCATTCTTCAACACGCAATTGGAGGGACAGCGTGAACAATCCTTAGACCAATATAGAGAAACTGCGGTTGCGTGAGAGCCACTAGAAACGCTTCTGGTCTAGTTCAAAAGTAAATTACGAAGTGAAATCGTTCAACGCGCAATTGGATTGCATGCATAAACAATCCCTAGACACATATAGAGAAACTACGGGTGCATGAGAGCCACTAGAAATGCTTCTGGTCTAGTTCAAAAGTAAATTACGAAGTGAAATTCTTCAACACGCAATTGGATTGGATGCATAAAGAATCCCTAGACACATATAGAGAAACTACAATTGCGTGAGAGCCACTAGAAACGCTTCTGGTCTAATTCAAAAGTAAATTACGGAGTGAAATTCTTCAACGCGCAATTGGAACGACTGCATAAACAATCCCTCGACACATTTAAAGAAACTACGGTTGCTTGAGAGCCACTAGAAATGCTTCTGGTCTAGTTCACAAGTAAATTACGAAGTGGCATTTTTCAACGCGCAATTTAACTGACTGCGTGAACAATCCCTAGGCACATATAGAGAAACTACGCTTGCGTGAGAGCCACTGAAACGCTTCTGGTCTAGTTGAAAAGTAAATTACGAACTGACATTCTTCAACGCTAAATTGGACTGACTGTATAAACAATCCCTAGGCACATATAGAGAAACTACAATTGCGTGAGAGCCACTTGACACGCTTTTGGTCTAGTTCAAAAGTAAATTACGAAGTGACATTCTGCAACGCGTAATTGTACTGCATGCATAAACAATCCCTAGACACATATAGAGAAACTACGGGTGCGTGACAGCCACTGGAAGCACTTCTGGTCTCATTCAAAAGTAAATTATGAAGTGAAATTCTTCAACGGGCAAATGGACTGACTGCATAAAGAATCCCTGGACACATAGAGAAACTACAATTGCGTGAGAGCCACTAGAATTACTTTTGGTCTAGTTCAAAAGTAAACTACGAAGTGGCATTCTTCAACACGCAATTGGAGGGACAGCGTGAACAATCCTTAGACCAATATAGAGAAACTGCGGTTGCGTGAGAGCCACTAGAAACGCTTCTGGTCCAGTTGAAATAACGTACGAAGTGACGTTCTTCAACGCACAATTGGACTGGATGCATAAACAATCCCTAGACACATATAGAGAAACTACGGTTTCATGCGAGCCACTAGAAGCGCTTCTGGTCTAGTTCAAAAATAAATACGAAAGTGACATTCTTCCACGCGCAATCGGACTGACTGCGTAACACTCTTAGACAAATATAGAGAAACTACAATTGCATGAGAGCCACTAGAAACGCTTCTGGTTTAGTTCAAAAATAGATTACGAAGATAAATTCTTCAACGCGCATTTGGAGTGACTGCATAAACAATCCCTTGACACATATAGGGAAAATACGGCTCCGTGAGAGCCACTAGAAATGCTTCTGGTCTAGTTCAAGAGTAAATTACGCAGTGTCATTCTTCAACGTCCAGTTGAACTGACTGTATAAACAATCTCTAGATACAATAGAGAAACAACGGGTGCGTGACAGCCACTAGAAACACTTCTGATCTAGTTGAAAAATAAATTACGAAACTGACATTCTTCAACGCGCAAATGGAATGACTGCAAGAAATATCCCTAGTCACATATAGGGAAACTACGGTTGCGTAAGACCCACTAGAAACGCTTCTGGTCTAGTTCAAAAGTAAATTACGAAGTCAAATTCTTCAACGCGCAAATGGAAGGACTGCATGAACAATCCCTAGACACATATAGGGAAAGTACTGTTGCGTGAGAGCCACTAGAAACGCTTCTGGTCTAGTTCAAAGGTAAATTACGAAGTGGCATTATTCAACGCGCAATTGGACTGCATTCATAAACAATCCCTAGACACATGAAGATAAACTACAATAGCGTGAGAGCCGCTAGAAACGTTCTGGTCTGGTTGAAAAGTAAATTACGAAGTGACATTCTTCAACGCTGAATTGGACTGATTGTATAAACAATCCCTAGACAAATAGAGAAACTACGGATGCGTGACAGCCACTAGAAATGCTTCTGGTCTAGTTCAAGAGTAAATTACGAAGTGTTATTCTTCAACGTCCCGTTGAACTGACTGTATAAACAATCCCTAGACAAATAAAGATAAACTACAATAGCGTGAGAGCCGCTAGAAACGCTTCTGGTCTAGTTCAAAAGTAAATTACGAAGTGACATTCTTCAACGCTAAATTGGACTGACTGTAAAAACAATCCCTAGACACAGTAGAGAAACTACGGGTGCGTGAAAGCCACTAGAAACGTTTCTGCTATGGTTGAAAAGTAAATTACGAAGTGACATTCTTCAACGCTAAATTGGACTGCATGCCTGGACAATCCCTAGACACAAATAGAGAAACTACGGGTGCGCGAGAGCCACTAGAAGCGCTTCTGGTCTAGTTCAAAGGTAATTTACGAAGCGGCATTCTTCAACGTGCAATTGGAGTGACTGCATAAACAATCCCTTGACACATATAGAGAAACTACGGTTGCGTGAGAGCCACTGGAAAGGCTTCTGGTCTAGTTCAAAAGTAAATTACGAAGTGCCATTCTTCAATGTTCAATTGGACTGACTGTATAAAAAATCCCTAGACACCATAGAGAAACTACGGGTGCGTGACAGCCACTAGAAACACTTCTCGTATAGTTCAAAAGTAAATTACGAAGTGAAATAATTCAACGCGCAGTTGGACTGCATGCATAAACAATTCCTAGACACTTATAGAGAAACTACGGTTGCATGCGAGCCACTAGAAACGCTTCTGGTCTAGTTCAAAATAAAATTACGAAGTGAAATTGCTCAACGCGCAATTGAACTGGATGCATAAACAATCCCTAGACACATATAGAGAGACTACAATTGCGTGAGAGCCACTACAAACGCTTCTGGTCTAGTTCAAAGGTAAATTACGAAGTGGCATTCTTCAACGCGCATTTGGAATGACTGCAAAAACAATCCCTAGGCACATATAGAGAAACTACGGATGCGTGAGAGCCACTAGAAACGCTTCTGGTCTAGTTCAAAAGTAACTTACGAAGTGAAATTGTTCAACGCGCAATTGAACTGGATGCATAAACAATCCCTAGACACATATAAACTACAATTCCGTGAGAGCCACTAGAAACACTTCTGGTCTAGTTCAAAAGTAAATTACGAAGTGACATTCTTCAACGCGCAATTGGACTGACTGCATAAACAATCCCTAGACAAATGTAGAGAAACTACGGTTGCGTGAGAGCCACTAGAAACGCTTCTCGTCTAGTTCTAAAGTAATATAGGAAGTGACGTTCTTCAACGCGAAATTGGACTGACTGTATAAACAATCCCTAGACAAAATATAGGAACTACGGGTGCGTGAAAGCCACTTCAAACATCTATCG
Organism: Dermacentor silvarum; assembly: GCF_013339745.2. Classification (NCBI taxonomy): domain Eukaryota; kingdom Metazoa; phylum Arthropoda; class Arachnida; order Ixodida; family Ixodidae; genus Dermacentor; species Dermacentor silvarum. Next base: position 446,477 of record NC_051159.1, read on the forward strand.
TTTAGTCCAAAAGTAAATTACGATGTGACATTTATCAAGGCGCAATTGGACTGACTGCATAAACAATTCCTAGACTAATATAGAGAAACTACGGTTGCGTGAGAACCACAAGAAACGCTTCTGGTCTAGTTCAAAAGAAAATTACGAAGTGAAATTGCTCAACGCGCAATTGAACTGGATGCATAAACAATCACTAGACACATAGAGAAACTACAATTGCGTGAGAGCCACTAGAAACGCTTCTGGTCTAGTTCAAAGGTAAATTACGAAGTAGCATTCTTCACCGCGCAATTGGAGTGACTGCATAAACAATCCTTAGACACATATAGAGAAACTACGGTTGCGTGAGAGCCACTGGAAACGCTTCTGGTCTACCTAAAAAGTAAATTACGAAGTGAAATTTTTCAACGCGCAAATGGAATGACTGCATGAACAATCCCTAGACTAATATAGAGAAACTACGGTTGCGTGAGAACCACTAGAAACGCTTCTGGTCTAGTTCAAAAGTAAATTACGAAGTTAAATTGCTCAACGTGCAATTGAACTGGATGCATAAACAATCCCTTGAGACATATAGAGAAACTACAATTGCGTGAGAGCCCCTAGAAACGCTCCTGGTCTAGTTCAACGGTAAATTACGACGTGGCATTCTTCAACGCGCAATTGGAGTGACTGCATAAACAATCAGTAGACACATGTTGAGAAACTACGGTTGTGTGAGAGCCACTGGAAACGCTTCTGGTCTAGTTCAAAAGTAAATTACGAAGTCAAATTCTTCAACGCGCAAATGGAACGACTGCATGAACAACCCCTAGACACATATAGGGAATTTACGGTTGCGTGAAAGCCACTAGAAACGCTTTTGGTCTAGTTCAAAAGTAAATTACGAAGTCAAATTGTTCAACGCGCAATTGAACTGGATGCATAAACAATCCCTAGACACATATAGAAAAACTACAATTCCGTGAGAGCCACTAGAAACACTTCTGGACTAGTTCAAATGTAAATTACGAAGTGACATTCTTCAACGCTCAATTGGACTGACTGTGTAAACAATCCCTAGACAAAATACAGGAACTACGGGTGCGTGAGAGCCACTGGAAACGCTTCTGGTCTAGTTCAAAAGTAAATTACGACGTGGCATTCTTCAACGCGCAATTGGAGTGACTGCATAAACAATCCCTAGACACATATAGAGAAACTACGGGTACATGACAGCCACTAGAAACGCTTCTGGTATAGTTCAAATGTAACTTACGAAGTGAAATTGTTCAACGCGCAATTGAACTGCATGCACAAACAATCCCTAGACACATATAGAGAAACTACGGGTGCGTGAGAGCCACTAGAAGCGCTTCTGATCTAGTTTAAATGTAAATTACGAAGTTAAATTCTTCAACGGGCAATCGGACTGGGTTCATAAACAATCCCTAGACACAAAGAGAAACTACAATTGCATGAAAGCCGCTAGAATTGGTTCTGGTCTAGTTCAAAAGTAAATTACGAAGTGGCATTCTGCAACGCGCAATCGGAGTGACTGCATAAACAACCCCTAGACACATATAGAGAAACTACGGTTGCGTGAGAGCCACTAGAAACGTTGTCGTCTAGTTGAAAAGTAAATTAGGAAGTGACATGCTTCAACGCGAAATTTGACTGACTGTATAAACAATCCCTAGACGCAATAGAGGAACTAAGGGTGCGTGAAAGCCACTTCAAACACTTATGGTGTAGTCCAAAAGTAAATTACGATGTGACATTCTTCAACGTGCAATTGGGCTGACTGCATGAATAATCCCTAGACACACATAGAGAAAATACGATTGCGTGAGAGCCACTAGAAACGCTTCTGGTCTAGTTCAAAAGTAAATTACGAAGTGAAATTGTTCAACGCGCAATTGAACTGGATGCATAAACAATCCATAGACACATATAGGGAAACTACGGTGGCGTGAGAGCCACTAGAAAAAATTCTGGTCTAGTTCAAAAGTAAATTACGAAGTGAAATTCTTCAACGGGCAAATGGAATGACTGCATGAACAAACCCTCGACACATATAGAGAAACTACGGTTGCGTGAGAGCCACGAAAAACGCTTGTGGTATAGTTCAAAATTAAATTACGAGAGAGAAATTCTTCGACGTGCAATCGGAGTGACTGCATAAACAATCCCTAGATACAATAGAGAAACTACGGCTGCGTGACAGCCACTAGAAACGCATGTGGTCTAGTTCAAAATTAAATTACGAGAGTGAAATTTTTCAACGCGAAATTGTACTGACTGTATAAAAAATCTCTAGGTGCAATAGAGAAACTACGGGCGCGTGACAGCCACTAGAAACGCTTGTGGTCTAGTTCAAAAATAAATTATGAGTGAAATTCTTCTACGCGAAATTGTACTGACTGTATAAACAATCCCTAGACACATATAGAGAAACTACGGTTGCGTGAGAGCCACTAGAAACGTTCTGGTCTAGTTGAAAAGTAAATTACGAAGCGACATTATTGAATGCGCAATTGGACTGACTGTATAAACAATCCTTAGACAAAATAGAGATACTACGGTTGCGTGAGAGCCACTAGAAACGCTTATGGTCTAGTTCAAAAGTAAATTACGAAGTGGCATTCTTCAACGCGCAATCGGAGTGACTGCATGAACAATCCCTAGACATATATAGAGAAACTACGGTTGCGTGAGAGCCACTAGAAACGTTCTGGTCTGTTTGAAAAGTAAATTACGAAGTGACATTCTTCAACGCTGAATTGGACTGATTGTATAAACAATCCCTAGACACAATAGAGAAACTACGGGTGCGTGACAGCCATTAGAAATGCTTCTGGTCTAGTTCAAGAGTAAATTACGAAGTGTCATTCTTCAACGTCCAGTTGAACTGACTGTATAAACAATCCCTAGATACAATAGAGAAACAACAGGTGCGTGACAGCCACTAGAAACACTTCTGATCTAGTTGAAAAATAAATTACGAAAGTGACATTCTTCAACGCGCAAATGGAATGACTGCATGAACAATCCCTAGACACATATAGGGAAACTACGGTTGCGTAAGACCCACTAGAAACACTTTTGGTCTTGTTCAAAAGTAAATTTCGAAGTCAAATTCTTCAACGCGCAAATGGAAGGACTGCATGAACAATCTCTAGACACATATAGGGAAACTACTGTTGCGTGAGAGCCACTAGAAACGCTTCTGGTCTACTTCAAAGGTAAATTACCAAGTGACATTCTTCAACGCTGAATTGAACTGATTGTATAAACAATCCCTAGACACAATAGAGAAACTACGGGTGCGTGACAGCCACTAGAAACGCTTCTGGTCTAGTTTAAATGCAAATACGAAGTTAAATTATTCAACGCGCAATTGGACTGGATTCATAAACAGTCCCTAGACACATAAAAATAAACTACAATAGCGTGAGAGCCGCTAGAAACGCTTCTGGTCTAGTTCAAAAGTAAATTACGAAGTGGCATTCTGCAACGCGCAATCGGAGTGATTGCATAAACAAACCCTAGACACATATAGAGAAACTACGGTTGCGTGAGAGGCACTAGAAACGCTTGTGGTCAAGTTCAAAAGTACCTTACGAAGTGACATTCTTAACCACGAAATTGGACTCACTGTATAAACAATCCCTAGACACAATTGAGCAACTACGGGTGCGTGAAAGCCACTTCAAACATCTATCGTTTAGCCCAAAAGTAAATTACGATGTGACATTTATCAAGGCGCAATTGGACTGACTGCATAAAAAATTCCTAGACTAATATAGAGAAACTACGGTTGCGTGAGAGCCACTAGAAACGCTTCTGGTCTAGTTCAAAAGTAAATTACGAAGTGAAATTGCTCAACGCGCAATTGAGCTGGATGCATAAACAATCACTAGACACATAGAGAAACTACAATTGCGTGTGAGCCACTAGAAACGCTTCTGGTCTAGTTCAAAGGTAAATTACCAAGTGACATTCTTCAACGTGCAATTGGACTGACTGTATAAACAATCCCTAGACACAATAGAGAAACTACATGTGCGAGACAGCCACTAGAAACGCATCTGGTCTAGTTCAAAAGTAAATTACGAAGTGAAATTCTTCAACGCGCAAATGGAATGACTGCATGAACAATCTCTAGACACATATAGAGATACTACGGTTGCGTGAGAGCCACTAGAAACGCTTATGGTCTAGTTCAAAAGTAAATTACGAAGTGGCATTCTTCAACGCGCAATCGGAGTGACTGCATGAACAATCCCTAGACACATATAGAGAAACTACGGTTGCGTGAGAGCCACTAGAAACGTTCTGGTCTGTTTGAAAAGTAAATTACGAAGTGACATTCTTCAACGCTGAATTGGACTGATTGTATAAACAATCCCTAGACACAATAGAGAAACTACGGGTGCGTGACTGCCATTAGAAATGCTTCTGGTCTAGTTCAAGAGTAAATTACGAAGTGTCATTCTTCAACGTCCAGTTGAACTGACTGTATAAACAATCCCTAGATACAATAGAGAAACAGGTGCGTGACAGCCACTAGAAACGCTTCTGATCTAGTTGAAAAATAAATTACGAAAGTGACATTCTTCAACGCGAAATAGAATGACTGCATGAACAATCCCTAGACACATATAGGGAAACTACGGTTGCGTAAGACCCACTAGAAACACTTTTGGTCTTGTTCAAAAGTAAATTTCGAAGTCAAATTCTTCAACGCGCAAATGGAAGGACTGCATGAACAATCCCTAGACACATATAGGGAAACTACCGTTGCGTGAGAGCCACTGGAAACGCTTCTGGTCTAGTTCAAAGGTAAATTACGAAGTGGCATTATTCAACGCGCAATTGGACTGGATTCATAAACAATCCCTAGACAGATGAAGATAAGCTACAATAGCGTGAGAGCCACTAGAAACGTTCCGGTCTGGTTGAAAAGTAAATTACGAAGTGACATTCTTCAACGCTGAATTGGACTGATTGTATAAACAATCCCTAGACACAATAGAGAAACTACGGGTGCGTGACAGCCACTAGAAATGCTTCTGGTCTAGTTCAAGAGTAAATTACGAAGTGTAATTCTTCAACGTCCAGTTGAACTGACTGTATAAACAATCCCTAGACACATATAGAGAAACTACGGGTGCGTGAGAGCCACTAGAAGCGCTTCTGGTCTAGTTTAAATGCAAATACGAAGTTAAATTATTCAACGCGCAATTGGACTGGATTCATAAACAGTCCCTAGACACATAAAGATAAACTACAATAGCGTGAGAGCCGCTAGAAACGCTTCTGGTCTAGTTCAAAAGTAAATTACGAAGTGGCATTCTGCAACGCGCAATCGGAGTGATTGCATAAACAAACCCTAGACACATATAGAGAAACTACGGTTGCGTGAGAGGCACTAGAAACGCTTGTGGTCAAGTTCAAAAGTACCTTACGAAGTGACATTCTTAACCACGAAATTGGACTCACTGTATAAACAATCCCTAGACACAATTGAGCAACTACGGGTGCGTGAAAGCCACTTCAAACATCTATCGTTTAGCCCAAAAGTAAATTACGATGTGACATTTATCAAGGCGCAATTGGACTGACTGCATAAAAAATTCCTAGACTAATATAGAGAAACTACGGTTGCGTGAGAGCCACTAGAAACGCTTCTGGTCTAGTTCAAAAGTAAATTACGAAGTGAAATTGCTCAACGCGCAATTGAGCTGGATGCATAAACAATCACTAGACATATAGAGAAACTACAATTGCGTGTGAGCCACTAGAAACGCTTCTGGTCTAGTTCAAAGGTAAATTACCAAGTGACATTCTTCAACGCTGAATTGGACTGATTGTATAAACAATCCCTAGACACAATAGAGAAACTACGGGTGCGTGACAGCCATTAGAAATGCTTCTGGTCTAGTTCAAGAGTAAATTACGAAGTGTCATTCTTCAACGTCCAGTTGAACTGACTGTATAAACAATCCCTAGATACAATAGAGAAACAACAGGTGCGTGACAGCCACTAGAAACACTTCTGATCTAGTTGAAAAATAAATTACGAAAGTGACATTCTTCAACGCGCAAATGGAATGACTGCATGAACAATCCCTAGACACATATAGGGAAACTACGGTTGCGTAAGACCCACTAGAAACACTTTTGGTCTTGTTCAAAAGTAAATTTCGAAGTCAAATTCTTCAACGCGCAAATGGAAGGACTGCATGAACAATCTCTAGACACATATAGGGAAACTACTGTTGCGTGAGAGCCACTAGAAACGCTTCTGGTCTACTTCAAAGGTAAATTACCAAGTGACATTCTTCAACGCTGAATTGAACTGATTGTATAAACAATCCCTAGACACAATAGAGAAACTACGGGTGCGTGACAGCCACTAGAAACGCTTCTGGTCTAGTTTAAATGCAAATACGAAGTTAAATTATTCAACGCGCAATTGGACTGGATTCATAAACAGTCCCTAGACACATAAAAATAAACTACAATAGCGTGAGAGCCGCTAGAAACGCTTCTGGTCTAGTTCAAAAGTAAATTACGAAGTGGCATTCTGCAACGCGCAATCGGAGTGATTGCATAAACAAACCCTAGACACATATAGAGAAACTACGGTTGCGTGAGAGGCACTAGAAACGCTTGTGGTCAAGTTCAAAAGTACCTTACGAAGTGACATTCTTAACCACGAAATTGGACTCACTGTATAAACAATCCCTAGACACAATTGAGCAACTACGGGTGCGTGAAAGCCACTTCAAACATCTATCGTTTAGCCCAAAAGTACATTACGATGTGACATTTATCAAGGCGCAATTGGACTGACTGCATAAAAAATTCCTAGACTAATATAGAGAAACTACGGTTGCGTGAGAGCCACTAGAAACGCTTCTGGTCTAGTTCAAAAGTAAATTACGAAGTGAAATTGCTCAACGCGCAATTGAGCTGGATGCATAAACAATCACTAGACACATAGAGAAACTACAATTGCGTGTGAGCCACTAGAAACGCTTCTGGTCTAGTTCAAAGGTAAATTACCAAGTGACATTCTTCAACGTGCAATTGGACTGACTGTATAAACAATCCCTAGACACAATAGAGAAACTACATGTGCGAGACAGCCACTAGAAACGCATCTGGTCTAGTTCAAAAGTAAATTACGAAGTGAAATTCTTCAACGCGCAAATGGAATGACTGCATGAACAATCTCTAGACACATATAGAGATACTACGGTTGCGTGAGAGCCACTAGAAACGCTTATGGTCTAGTTCAAAAGTAAATTACGAAGTGGCATTCTTCAACGCGCAATCGGAGTGACTGCATGAACAATCCCTAGACACATATAGAGAAACTACGGTTGCGTGAGAGCCACTAGAAACGTTCTGGTCTGTTTGAAAAGTAAATTACGAAGTGACATTCTTCAACGCTGAATTGGACTGATTGTATAAACAATCCCTAGACACAATAGAGAAACTACGGGTGCGTGACTGCCATTAGAAATGCTTCTGGTCTAGTTCAAGAGTAAATTACGAAGTGTCATTCTTCAACGTCCAGTTGAACTGACTGTATAAACAATCCCTAGATACAATAGAGAAACAACAGGTGCGTGACAGCCACTAGAAACACTTCTGATCTAGTTGAAAAATAAATTACGAAAGTGACATTCTTCAACGCGCAAATGGAATGACTGCATGAACAATCCCTAGACACATATAGGGAAACTACGGTTGCGTAAGACCCACTAGAAACACTTTTGGTCTTGTTCAAAAGTAAATTTCGAAGTCAAATTCTTCAACGCGCAAATGGAAGGACTGCATGAACAATCTCTAGACACATATAGGGAAACTACTGTTGCGTGAGAGCCACTAGAAACGCTTCTGGTCTACTTCAAAGGTAAATTACCAAGTGACATTCTTCAACGCTGAATTGAACTGATTGTATAAACAATCCCTAGACACAATAGAGAAACTACGGGTGCGTGACAGCCACTAGAAACGCTTCTGGTCTAGTTTAAATGCAAATACGAAGTTAAATTATTCAACGCGCAATTGGACTGGATTCATAAACAGTCCCTAGACACATAAAAATAAACTACAATAGCGTGAGAGCCGCTAGAAACGCTTCTGGTCTAGTTCAAAAGTAAATTACGAAGTGGCATTCTGCAACGCGCAATCGGAGTGATTGCATAAACAAACCCTAGACACATATAGAGAAACTACGGTTGCGTGAGAGGCACTAGAAACGCTTGTGGTCAAGTTCAAAAGTACCTTACGAAGTGACATTCTTAACCACGAAATTGGACTCACTGTATAAACAATCCCTAGACACAATTGAGCAACTACGGGTGCGTGAAAGCCACTTCAAACATCTATCGTTTAGCCCAAAAGTAAATTACGATGTGACATTTATCAAGGCGCAATTGGACTGACTGCATAAAAAATTCCTAGACTAATATAGAGAAACTACGGTTGCGTGAGAGCCACTAGAAACGCTTCTGGTCTAGTTCAAAAGTAAATTACGAAGTGAAATTGCTCAACGCGCAATTGAGCTGGATGCATAAACAATCACTAGACACATAGAGAAACTACAATTGCGTGTGAGCCACTAGAAACGCTTCTGGTCTAGTTCAAAGGTAAATTACCAAGTGACATTCTTCAACGTGCAATTGGACTGACTGTATAAGCAATCCCTAGACACAATAGAGAAACTACATGTGCGAGACAGCCACTAGAAACGCATCTGGTCTAGTTCAAAAGTAAATTACGAAGTGAAATTCTTCAACGCGCAAATGGAATGACTGCATGAACAATCTCTAGACACATATAGAGATACTACGGTTGCGTGAGAGCCACTAGAAACGCTTATGGTCTAGTTCAAAAGTAAATTACGAAGTGGCATTCTTCAACGCGCAATCGGAGTGACTGCATGAACAATCCCTAGACACATATAGAGAAACTACGGTTGCGTGAGAGCCACTAGAAACGTTCTGGTCTGTTTGAAAAGTAAATTACGAAGTGACATTCTTCAACGCTGAATTGGACTGATTGTATAAACAATCCCTAGACACAATAGAGAAACTACGGGTGCGTGACTGCCATTAGAAATGCTTCTGGTCTAGTTCAAGAGTAAATTACGAAGTGTCATTCTTCAACGTCCAGTTGAACTGACTGTATAAACAATCCCTAGATACAATAGAGAAACAACAGGTGCGTGACAGCCACTAGAAACGCTTCTGATCTAGTTGAAAAATAAATTACGAAAGTGACATTCTTCAACGCGAAATAGAATGACTGCATGAACAATCCCTAGACACATATAGGGAAACTACGGTTGCGTAAGACCCACTAGAAACACTTTTGGTCTTGTTCAAAAGTAAATTTCGAAGTCAAATTCTTCAACGCGCAAATGGAAGGACTGCATGAACACTCCCTAGACACATATAGGGAAACTACCGTTGCGTGAGAGCCACTGGAAACGCTTCTGGTCTAGTTCAAAGGTAAATTACGAAGTGGCATTATTCAACGCGCAATTGGACTGGATTCATAAACAATCCCTAGACAGATGAAGATAAGCTACAATAGCGTGAGAGCCACTAGAAACGTTCCGGTCTGGTTGAAAAGTAAATTACGAAGTGACATTCTTCAACGCTGAATTGGACTGATTGTATAAACAATCCCTAGACACAATAGAGAAACTACGGGTGCGTGACAGCCACTAGAAATGCTTCTGGTCTAGTTCAAGAGTAAATTACGAAGTGTAATTCTTCAACGTCCAGTTGAACTGACTGTATAAACAATCCCTAGACACATATAGAGAAACTACGGGTGCGTGAGAGCCACTAGAAGCGCTTCTGGTCTAGTTTAAATGCAAATACGAAGTTAAATTATTCAACGCGCAATTGGACTGGATTCATAAACAGTCCCTAGACACATAAAGATAAACTACAATAGCGTGAGAGCCGCTAGAAACGCTTCTGGTCTAGTTCAAAAGTAAATTACGAAGTGGCATTCTGCAACGCGCAATCGGAGTGATTGCATAAACAAACCCTAGACACATATAGAGAAACTACGGTTGCGTGAGAGGCACTAGAAACGCTTGTGGTCAAGTTCAAAAGTACCTTACGAAGTGACATTCTTAACCACGAAATTGGACTCACTGTATAAACAATCCCTAGACACAATTGAGCAACTACGGGTGCGTGAAAGCCACTTCAAACATCTATCGTTTAGCCCAAAAGTAAATTACGATGTGACATTTATCAAGGCGCAATTGGACTGACTGCATAAAAAATTCCTAGACTAATATAGAGAAACTACGGTTGCGTGAGAGCCACTAGAAACGCTTCTGGTCTAGTTCAAAAGTAAATTACGAAGTGAAATTGCTCAACGCGCAATTGAGCTGGATGCATAAACAATCACTAGACATATAGAGAAACTACAATTGCGTGTGAGCCACTAGAAACGCTTCTGGTCTAGTTCAAAGGTAAATTACCAAGTGACATTCTTCAACGCTGAATTGGACTGATTGTATAAACAATCCCTAGACACAATAGAGAAACTACGGGTGCGTGACAGCCATTAGAAATGCTTCTGGTCTAGTTCAAGAGTAAATTACGAAGTGTCATTCTTCAACGTCCAGTTGAACTGACTGTATAAACAATCCCTAGATACAATAGAGAAACAACAGGTGCGTGACAGCCACTAGAAACACTTCTGATCTAGTTGAAAAATAAATTACGAAAGTGACATTCTTCAACGCGCAAATGGAATGACTGCATGAACAATCCCTAGACACATATAGGGAAACTACGGTTGCGTAAGACCCACTAGAAACACTTTTGGTCTTGTTCAAAAGTAAATTTCGAAGTCAAATTCTTCAACGCGCAAATGGAAGGACTGCATGAACAATCTCTAGACACATATAGGGAAACTACTGTTGCGTGAGAGCCACTAGAAACGCTTCTGGTCTACTTCAAAGGTAAATTACCAAGTGACATTCTTCAACGCTGAATTGAACTGATTGTATAAACAATCCCTAGACACAATAGAGAAACTACGGGTGCGTGACAGCCACTAGAAACGCTTCTGGTCTAGTTTAAATGCAAATACGAAGTTAAATTATTCAACGCGCAATTGGACTGGATTCATAAACAGTCCCTAGACACATAAAAATAAACTACAATAGCGTGAGAGCCGCTAGAAACGCTTCTGGTCTAGTTCAAAAGTAAATTACGAAGTGGCATTCTGCAACGCGCAATCGGAGTGATTGCATAAACAAACCCTAGACACATATAGAGAAACTACGGTTGCGTGAGAGGCACTAGAAACGCTTGTGGTCAAGTTCAAAAGTACCTTACGAAGTGACATTCTTAACCACGAAATTGGACTCACTGTATAAACAATCCCTAGACACAATTGAGCAACTACGGGTGCGTGAAAGCCACTTCAAACATCTATCGTTTAGCCCAAAAGTAAATTACGATGTGACATTTATCAAGGCGCAATTGGACTGACTGCATAAAAAATTCCTAGACTAATACAGAGAAACTACGGTTGCGTGAGAGCCACTAGAAACGCTTCTGGTCTAGTTCAAAAGTAAATTACGAAGTGAAATTGCTCAACGCGCAATTGAGCTGGATGCATAAACAATCACTAGACATATAGAGAAACTACAATTGCGTGTGAGCCACTAGAAACGCTTCTGGTCTAGTTCAAAGGTAAATTACCAAGTGACATTCTTCAACGTGCAATTGGACTGACTGTATAAACAATCCCTAGACACAATAGAGAAACTACATGTGCGAAACAGCCACTAGAAACGCATCTGGTCTAGTTCAAAAGTAAATTACGAAGTGACATTCTTCAACGTGCAGTTGGACTGACTGCATAACCAATTCCTAGACACATATAGAGAAACTGCGGTTGCGTGAGAGCCATTAGAAACGTTTCTGGTCTAGTTCAAAGGTAAATTACCAAGTGACATTCTTCAACGCGCAATTGGACTGCCTGCATAAAGAATCCCTAGACACATATAGAGAAACTACGATTGCATGCGAGCCACTAGAAACGCTTCTGGTCTAGTTCAAAAATAAATTACGAAACTGACATTGTTCAACGCGCAAATAGAATGACTGCATGTACAATCCCTAGACACATATAGGGAAACTACGGTTGCGTGAGAGGCACTAGAAACGCCTCTGGTCAAGTTCAAAACTAACTTACGAAGTTACATTTTTCAACGCGAAATTGGACTGACTGTATAAACAATCCCTAGACAAAATAGAGAAAATACAAGTGTGTGACAGCCACTTCAAACACTTCTGGTCTAGTTCAAAAGTAAATTACGAAGTGACATTCTTCAACGCGAAATTGGACTGACTGTATAAACAATCCCTAGACACAATAGAGAAACTACGGGTAAGTGACAGCCACAAGAAACACTTCTGGTATAGTTCATAAGTAATTTACGAAGTGAAATTGTTCAACGCGCAATTGGACTGCATGAATGAGCAATCCCTAGACACATAGAGAAACTACGGGTGCGTGAGAGCCACTAGAAGCGCTTCTGGTCTAGTTCAAAGGTAATTTACGAAGTGGCATTCTTCAACGTGCAATTGGAGTGACTGCATAAACAATCCCTTGACACATATAGAGAAACTACTTTTGCGTGAGAGCCACTAGAAACGCTTCTGGTCTAGTTCAAAAGTAACTTACGAAGTGACATTCTTCAACGCGTAATTGGATTGACTGTATAAACAATCCCTAGAAACAATAGAGAAACTACGGATGCGTGACAGCCACTAGAAACGCTTCTGGTATAGTTCAAAAGTAAATACGAAGTGAAATCGTTGGCTGCGGTCATTCAGTGCGATCTATTCATGTTTGCTTGTGCGCGCTGACACCACGATTGTTAATTCAGTTAGTAAGCCAATGTCTCCAAGTTTATGCAGCCGATAAAAGTACTATTCCTACTCCGAATAGCCCTCTACTAATTTTGCTATCGCAATCGATGCTTCGCCTTTAGGGCGAAACTGCGACATTTTTTTTCTGTCTTTGTCAAATGAGCAGGGCAGTCGGGAAACTTCGTCGGCACGGCGTCTTTTACCAGAGTCGCCTTTCGCGGTGCACTCACAAGAACGAGTCCTTTGTAAACTGCTTCCGAAAGCTTCGTCACGTACCTCGGCTCGGAGTGCTTCTCGCACACGTAGTCAGTCGACTGCAGCACGCGGTCCTTGCGCGGAATCGCATGGCGCCATATCTTCAGGCGGTCCGTTTCTAGAAGTGCAGCAAAAAGCCACACTTTTTCATTGCAGGTCTCGTAGCCAGATTTGCACCATGGCCGAAAAAAAAACTTCTTGCCCATTTCACGGCTTCCTCACACGAAGAGCACAGCTTGTCATCGCACACAAAGAATGGAAACAAGGGCGCAACGTGGCGACAACTGCTTCGACTAGACGGCGACCCACGTCCACAAATGCGCAATAGGTGCAGGCTCGCCAGGCTGTGGGCCACGCAACCGCTCTTGCCATCTCGCGGCGTGATGGAGCGGAGGTACCGAAGTTCGACGCAGCGAGTGCACTGCGGCGGCGCTCCGTCTTTACCGCAGCATGTGCATGCTGCAGTAAAGATCCAGAGACCACTCAGCACATCCTAATGGAATGCGACGGGATCCACCCAGCGAGAACCGTAGGTAACGTGCAACTCCCAGAAGCGCTTGGGTTTAAAGTGGAAGGGAACATCAACAGATCAGCCGTAGAGATAAGCAAGAGACGATCAGAGTACTGGCGGAAAAAAGGCAGGGTGAAGATGGATACGACCTGATCTCTTAAAATCATAGGTAGCGGTACAAGGTAAATTTTTGAAAAATAAAAATAATGAGAGGTATACAAAAATGCTAGATAAAGAAAATATATAGTATACCTGATTAAATCAAGCAGGCTAGGCGACTATTTGTCGCCGCCCCGTTTCAAAGGGGATGCCAATAAATCATCAACGTCACCGTTGCTCCACCTGTACAGTCGCAATCATTTTGAGGGTGAACACGGGAGCGCGTGGCTTTCTATATCACCAGCGCCGTCAGACGGCAGCCACAATATCTGCGCGCATGCTCGGGGAGGGTGGGCTCCTTTCGTGCGCATTACGTCATCGTAGCGCGCGTGCGTCGTCTGCTAGCAGTTTTTTCCCCTCAATAGAAACCAAATCATGACCGAAACCACGATTTTGATGCTTTTAATTCAGACCGTTGTGCTTCTTATGCTTGGCGTTATTGTAATTACTTCAACTTTTCACTTTTAGTTTTCCTTCTGCTGTGTTCTTATCGTACACCGAACAGGCAAGGGAACACAAACATCCGAACTTTTATTTGGTGCAAGTTCAACAAAAGATTGATCCTTTAGAAGCAGTGTTAGTAAGCAGGAATAATTTTCTCTTTGATGATGTTAGTATTTTGTCATACAACCCTTTGCGGAAACGACTGCTGGCATCCTAGAGGGCAGTGACGCGTACAGCGCTGGCACAAAGTCATGATGCGCTCGAAGGTCCTCCCATTCTTTTCGAACCTGCCCACAGCTCGTCCCTAGTTGTCTGGCGGACAGGTTTTCGCACTATGGCTGCTTTGATGTACCCCCATATGTTTTCGCAGATGTTCATGTCAGCGCCTTTGGCCGGCCAGGAAAGCATGCTGATTCTGCGATTTTCTATATGTTCCTTGACAACTTTTGCCGTGTGAACCGGCGCCAGGTTATGTTGAAACATAAAGTCGGCATCGGAAGAGACGCTGTGGGCGTAGGGCAGCAACACATTGTCCAAAATTTCTGTGCAGTATCGCTGCGATGTAAGGGCACCTTCTATGCGATGCAGAGGCACGAGACCATGCCTTGACACCGCGCTCCACACGTTCACGCAGTTTCTGCCACTCGCGGCGACTCCCTGCACATTGGCTGGCTCGTGACTGCATGGAAATCGTATTTTTGACCATCCTTCGCAAAATCAAACGTGCATTAAGAAAAGTTTCTTACCGTGCGCCTCTGGTTCGCCAAACTCGCATCCGTTGGTCTTGGTGAGTTGTAAAAGTCGACTCATCCGAGATCACTCGGCCCCAGTCATCTGCCATTCATGAGGCGTGTGCTTCGGCAAACTGGAGACGTGACTTCTTGTTCGAAGCAGTGACGACTGGCTTACGTGCAGCTACAGAATTTCGCAGTCCAGCACTTCGGAGGCGTCGCCGTACCGTAGCAAGGGAAGCGTCCACATCTAGCTGCTCCCGCGCTTACCTCGCGGACTGGAATGGGTTCTCGACGACAGCAGCTACCATAAGCGCGTCTTCATCCTCCGTCGTTGCCTTTGGTCGACGGCTGTGTGGGGCATCACAGAGTCGGCCTTCCTTGCTGAATGCCTGAATAATCCTGTTCATGGTCTTTAGCGGCCTGTGCACGAGAGCACCGATGGAGCGCTGTGAATAGCCCTTGAGCGAATATTGTACAATTTTCCACCTCTTCTTCGGGAACGCGGGTCATGCTGAAATTCAGTTGCTGCTCTGACAGATGCAATGAATGTGCAAGAATATATGCTCATGACACGTGTGCGCGTATTTAAAAAGCGGCTCCTCAAAGACGGAAGCCGCTTTTTAAATACGCGCACAAGTGTCATGAGCATGCGTGGTCGGGCTACAGATCAACAGTGATGTTGAGAACGTCAGAAAACATTACATATATTTTCAAGTTTATTGATGCATCGTGGGGAGCGTAATGAGAAGTTTAACATCGTCACCAATCCCGAACCTTACGGCTACCTTATTGCGGTACGCGCACTGCAGATGACACGCGCTTGCTTGCGTGACGCAATGCGCGCGGCGGGAGAATTTGCGCACGCCGGGCACACTGCGCATGAGCAATGCTTCTCGTTGCCGCCGCTGAACCACGCTGCGAGCTCAGAAGGCCACGAGTTCCCGTGTTCACCCTCAAAAAGATTGCGACTGTACTAACACCATGGGCACGGGTTCTTGGGTTCTGGCCCGTGCACTGCTCTGGGTTGGGCTCGGGTTTGGAACGGCCGGGCCGGGACGGGTACAAGCTCCTTCACTGTTACGCCTAGGCCAGCACATCGAGCACACGTGGGAACCAATAATAGATCCAAGGCTTTGTATGAAGATCAAGTGACAAGTGGGAAGAAGCGGCTCTTAATTACCGTAGCAAAAAAAAATAGATATACGGTTCTTTTTCAGGAAGCGTTCTTATTTCTTCCGTTTCCATGTCATTCTCAGTTGCGAGATTTTTACAGGAATTTACTATGCGATATTTGCTTTCCAAGCCCGATTCCAGTGGAATCGGAAAACATCAAGCACGCCCGTAAACCAGCTGCTTCACACGAAAGGCCGACGTTCAGTAAAATAACCTGCGGGAATGCGGTCTTAGCGGGAAGTCGAGGCGCGCTGCTAATAGCAAGCACCGGGTAAAACCACTTTTTCATATATCCCCAGCGTTTCACTACCCAATTGATAAGGGCGCCGTAATGCGTCGAGCAGCGCGGAAGAGAAGTCATTTCTTTTATTATTGGGCAACCATTACACTAAGACGGCAGGAAATTCAGAGCTGAGTTAACGTAGTCAGAACAAGCTGGTCAATAACCGAGGCGTACCCCCCCAAGTTCTAGTCTCACCTTTTCAGTTTTTCCTGCAGGATATGTCGAATAGCGCTTTAGTAGATTTTCTCGCCGTCATACACGTCTGAACCTGATACTACTGGTACGCTTTTATGAAAAAAAAAAAGAAAATGACGCGAGAACGCTAAAAGAAGGAGCGGCATTTGTTGGCTCTTGTTCCGTTTTTTAGCGTACTTTCCTCGTCATGAATGACAAAGTTTCTTTGCCCGCTGATAGGCAGCGTGCAATTTTTTTGATTGACATTGATTGACGCAACATTGATTTAATTAATTATTAGCCGACCACAACACGGACGTTCCTGGAGAATTCTCTCAGCGAGCCTCCTACCTCTTGTTTACACAGTGACGTGCCGAAGGCAAGATACTTTCAGAACTTCATTTCCAAGCATAATGTTGGGAGTCTTCCATGCGAAAATTAGTCTGCCCTTCCGTGTGCTCACAACATTTAGTCTTAGAAGGCGACGCGAATCTAAGCCGGGAGCCACCCAACGACGACCGCCTCGGCTTAAACACGCAAACAAACGACGCGTAAATTCTGCCGCGCACAAAGCAATTAGGCACTAGGCAATTGAAGAGCATCATAGTGTGGTCGTAGACAAATTATTCGTTCAAGTTTTGAGTGCACTCCCTGGGAACTGACTGTTTTGTGGGGTCTACAAAATTGTAACTTTCAATGATGTAGCTTTCTACGTGAGCCATTGCGATGGCAGATAATGTGGAATACAAAGCTTTCAAACCGCCGCGATCAACAATACAAAGGGAAACACCATAGCGAACCTTAGCCTGCCAATGAAATTCATTTGCAACACGAAAGCTCTAGCAAACATTTCGGAAAAGGAGCGGCTACGCGACTGCACCACGGCAAGCGGCTAGCTAGAGTGAGCCGTGTGTCAGTGAATGGTGAATATATCAAACGCACTCACCAATAGTTTCCTTGGCGTGGTCGCCCCAAGAAACGATGCCGCAGGAACCTCGATGCCGCGTCGCAGTCGAATATGCCTTTTCGGCGACGTCAGGGTGCCGTCATCGGCATCGGTCGCGGGCTGTCCAGAGCACGATGTCGAAGAGCAATGCATCGATGCCCGCGACAACGCCCACTTCGTGTCTGGTAGTCTCTCCCTGTGGTCCCGCCGCAGGCTTGCTCAACGCCGATCAGCGCATGCGCGAAACTAAGCTCACGCGCCTACACCGACGGGTTTTCGCGTGACGAGTGCGATATTTAATGCGCAGTTCAGCTCACGGGGCGCTGCCAAGGGCGCCGCCGTATTTGCTCGCATCTTGCGTATCGCAAAGCCAGGAATTTGGGACATTTCGTTCAGTTTCCTTTTTCTGCCACCACTTGGCGTATCGACCTTAAAGAATTCAAAATTCCCGCTGTGACGTATGCCATGAAGCACAACAGAAGAAAACACAATGAAAAGAAGTACACCCTAAGACCATCGCTTCACCTTGGCACTTGGAAACGAGTGTGCTTATATATCAGCGTTATCTCGAAGACGGCCAACTATTTGCTCTACTGACAATGAATCGACGGTTTTGCTAGACACCTGGCCAGAAAGCTCGTCGGCATTCCGGACAGATGTCTGGCCCAGATAACGGCTACCGCGAATCATCCCTTTAATATTTTTTTTTCTTGAGCGGACTTTTTATTTATGCACCACTGTGGCCGCGGTCTTGTGGCCGTCAGGCTTCTGTTTCATGGGTTTCCTATAGAACTGGCGTGATCCATTGTTTAAGAGGAAGCTTTAGCTCGGGCCTATCTCCGAAGCGGAATACTCAAATACATGTGAAACGCAGGAATGCTTTTACGAGAAAACCACTGAACCAATTTGAATGAAGTTTTTTGCATCTAAGAGTGAAAGTTAAATTGCAGAGACTGCAGATAATAGAATTTTCATTTAGATAGTGTAATGTTTTACAAGGATTGCGGGATGTTGGTAAACATGGAAACAAAAATAGAAGTATGAAGTTTACAAATCAGTAACTCAGCCATGAAAAACAAATAAGGCACTTCTATAAACTGCACCCGTTGGAGCATCAAAAGTGAACAATTCTTTTTGCTATACCTTAATACTTACGCGATGTTTTTTAAATGGTTGGAAGGGTTTTGCAAATGCAAGATTCCCAATTTAGTTGTGTATTTCAGGGTGGTGTATGATATAAGATTGCTGTCCGCTTTGGATGCATAATTAGGTGCAGTTTACAGAATTCTGATATCGTTTTTAGTTGCTGAGGTACAAAGTTCTATACGTGAAGTTTTCTTTTTCGAAATTTTGCAATTCTTTTAAATTTTACCGAAAGAAAGTAAACAGCCTAAATAAAATATCCCTTTCTGAAATCACTACACTTTAACATTGTTTTCTAAATTCAACTTAACTCATCGGATTTGGTGCAGTGGTTGCTCTGAGAAACTATTGCCGATTTCCCATGTATTTCGATAGGAGCCCCCAAGCTCAATGTTCCCCTTAAGTTTGAGCTTGAATAATACACTTGTTGGTAAGATATGTTTGTAAGCGTGCGATCGTGGCCTAATGAACTAGAGCACGAGCGTACTGGGCTCAACGGCACACGATATGTTCGTAAAGCGGCTTGGGAAGGAAGAGGAGCAAAGAAAGGGAGAAGCCAGGGATGTTATTCAGAAGCGTGTCTGGTTGACTAACAATTACTAAATGCTGTGGTCGTCATACCACCATACGTTCCATCAGCATACCACCTTACGTTCCATAGTCTTCGCGAGTGATGGTCATAACAAAGCGGGTCAATCAGGGGGGAAACAGTGTATGACCGCATATAGCCGAATTACTTGAAAACTCAGGAGAAGCACTACGGATTCTAAACAAAGGTATCTTAGCTAATACGGTGCGTCGCTTCTTGTTCGCTACATTGTGTGAATGTTAATCGCATTAACTTCGATAGTCATCTTAACATGCGTTCTGCCGGAATTCTTTCGTCTTCGCGACACTAAGAAATTCAGGTCCACATTGTTCCCAGCTTATTAACGCCTCGAACTCCTAGAGGTGATCGTGCTCAGGCGTGTGACTGACGACCTGAAGTTTGATGGAGGTAGCGGTGTGATTTCGACAGTGGCGCCGCCTATCAATAAGGGGATGCGCATTGGGATGAGTGGACTAGCGGTGAAAGGCAAACTTCAAGAGTTGCTAGACATCACAGCGCCGAATAAAACTCACAAAGAGCTAGAAGAAATATATGCATTGCGATCGCGCTAAAGAAATTGGAAACTATTGGATTGGTCCCAGGTATCCAAGCTATTCTTAACGGGAGTAAATGAGATGAGTTTCGGTACGGCTCGTTGCATTTTTCTGGAGCGGAAGACGTGCCGAGAGGCAGAGTAGGCTGCAATATTTCGTTGCTGCAAAAATTACGTAGATTGCCGGCGTCATCATTTTAATGGAAACAAAAATTAATTATGTTTTCAAGAAATTCTTAGAACACTTAAATAAAATTGTAGCAAATAAATTCTGAGAAGTTCATTTACAACTTTTTTGTGTGTTAAGGCATAGGGCGAACTCACTACTGGTTTGCAGTATTTTTCTTCGTTATATTTTCAAGCGAGTTGAATATTCTGCCGTAGGTTATTGCACAATTAGCCCAACTAAATAAAATGAGACTTTCAAGTTTCCATGGTTCTTAGACAAATGCTTTGAGTCTTCGCGGATGCTGCAAAATTTCTCAAAATTGGCAAAGGGGATGTGAAAAACAAAACAGAACATTTTATTGCCTCAGTAAATTTTATTTGTGATGCTATTTCCACTCGGTAAGTGGCTCGACCCTCGTGTTCGCCGCCTTATATATGTTTTTTGTAAGCACTAGGTGCGTTGTCTGCGAATTTACGTGAATAACAATTAAGCAGGTCATGTTTCAATCTGACCGAGAAAAAACTGTGTATTCTGGTATTCCTGAAAGCCAGTAGACCAGCGTATTTAAATATACATTCGCGCGAAAATTATTGGCTCGAGTTCCATCACTGTACATCTGAATGATTATACGAGATTCAAGAGAGATGAAATGGCTGGCCGCGGCGTGTACGGGAGTGTTCACGTATGCCTTCGCTATAATACGCTGCCGCACACTTTAAAGCACGAGCGTGAGGATCAACCGATGTGCTTTTCTATAACTTCATCCCTAAATGTACGCAGGAGTTCTGTCACTCCCGGTGTTTGTTGCCTGCCTGATCCCTCCCTATTTTCCTAACTGTCCATTGTATGGTTTGTTTTCGTACCAAATATTCACATAATATTCTGTGCGTGTTCGGCTAGCATTGAAATGTTTATTTCTCTCACGTGTAATATATAATGTAACCATCAAGAAGGAATGCAGGGCAAAAACCTGCTTTGATGCAGCTCGAAGACCGCCCGGCGGCCGTTGATCACATGACAGTATCTTCACAATAATCGAGCACTCGACCTAGCTTCGTATATGCAAAACGGGCTAATGGGTCGAACAGAACCGGGCCGGCCAACGCATGGTACTTTCGGGCTCGGGCAAGGCCCGGACCTGAAAAACCGGCCCGTGAGAAAATATCAGATAGACAGATAGTCTTGTAACAAGCCCGCACATAATAAACAGACAAAGTACTCTTCATGTCGTCCATTACTAACTTCTTCTTTATTCTCCCCTGACCCCCGGCCACTTTACTACAAATTCTGTCTTTCTTCTTCTTCAACTGCTTGAGCACGCTTCACTCTCCCCGCCATTGTTTTCATCCCTCCTGGGATGGTATTTAAAAACGTTTGCTATAGAGGCTGATTCCACGGTGCCATTGGGGCCTACATACCAGACAGTCTTTAAGATTCCCTGTTGGCTTGCTGTTTTGACAACAGAGAATGGTCCTCTGTGATTTGAGCATGAGTTCGACAGCCCTTTTCTTACTAGCACCAAGTCTCCAACCTCTATTCTTGGTATGGTTGTGTTTTGTCTTTTGTCAAAGTTCCTTTTCATTCTTTCACGGTACTTAACTTCGCTCTCTTCATTTCTTCTCTCTTCTGTCAGTTGCAGCTCTGCTTGAATTCCTAGAGACGTGTCGGCTGGTAGATAGGTTGGGTTCCCGGTAGCAGCAAAGAGCGGTGTGCATCCCAGAGCTGTTGTATAGGATCGGTTATGATGAGCTACCGCCGCTTCAAGGCAGCACTTCCATCCACCTGGGAAGTCTGGATACATATTTATGTACTGTTTGATGTCCCGAATAGCTCGCTCAGCTAACCCATTAGCTGCTGGGTGATACGGTGCTGTGAACCTGAGCGTAACTCCACGTTGCTCGGCCCATTCCTTAAGGTGATGGCTCCGAAAGGCAGGTCCGTTGTCTGACACTACTACTTTAACGTTGTCAAACATCTTTCGGCTTAGAAAGGAAATCACGCTGTTGGCGTCCTCCTTCCCCGGTTTTGCTGCCACCATGCTGGTGCACTCATCCACACACAACAGGAATGCTTGCGTTTTCTTCACGCCTTCAGATTTTTTTCGGAGTTCAGCGAAGTCCATGTGAATAACTTCAAATGGCTTCTTAAGTGCGTCGGTAATGTCATCTGTTGGGTTGGTTGCTTGAACTTTACTTCATTCACCTGGCATTTGTGGCATGATTGCACGTATCTTTTTGCGTCTTCCTTCATGCGGGGCCATGTGAACCTTTTAGTCAGTTTCATGTAGGTCCGCCAAAAGCCATCATGACCACCTGAATTCGGTCATACAATCGTAACGAGTGTCCGCTATTGTGGTAAAGGTCCAGAATTTTCGGAACCAGTGTAAGAGGCACTGCTATTTTGCCTGTCTGGGTCAGTTGCAAAAGTTCAGTTCCTTCCCAAATTTTGGCGGTACCTATTGCTTCGTGTTGCACATCAAGAACTGTTACCCCCAATCTAGACATTGCGTCCGCATCTTTCATAGAAGCTCCGGGACGGTGATTCACTTCAAAGTCGAACTGTTGAAGCTCGCTGACCCACCGTGCGACTTTTCCTTTTGGCTCCGCCATTTTCAAGAGGTGGGTAAGTGCCTCATGATCTGTGTACAACTTGAATCTGGTACCTTCCAGGTAGGAACGGAAGTACCGAATTGCCTTTAAAACGGCTAGAGCTTCCTTCTCTGTCGTCGTGTAGTTCACCTCCGCTTTGTTAAATGTGTAGCTATGGTAGCCAATTACGCTTAGTTGGCGATTGTTCGGCTGACTTGTGTCTCGCTGGTATAGTATAGCACCCGTTCCGTAATGCGAGGCATCTGTATCGAGCTCTAGTGGTAGAGCAAAGTCCGGCAGTCTGAGGATCAGACGAGATAACTCGTACTAGCTCTTGGTAGGCTACCTCACAGTCACCCGTCCAACAGAATGGTACGTCTTTTTGTGTTAGTCTAGTCAGACATCTAGTTTTGAGAGCATAATCTTGGATAAATGCTCTAAAATGTCCTGCAAACCCCAAAAATGTCGCAGTTTCGCCCGATAGCGAAGCATCAATTGCGATAGCAAATGGGTAGAGAGCTATTCGGAGTAGGGATAGTAGAGTAGTTTTATCGGCCGCATAAAGTTGGACACATTCACTTTCTAACTGAATCGACAAGCGTGGTGTCATCGCGCACAAGCAAACATGAATAGATCACACTGAATGACCGCAGACAACGACTGTCAGAACGCTGGCAGCAAGCGCAGCCGCTGCAGCCAGCGGGCGAAGAAGCGTGTGGTCTATCGCTTCAACGGAAACTGAGCGGCATTTACAAAGGTCAGAGCCGTGTGGAGATAAGAGACGGTGCGGGCGACGGCCACCACAGCCAGTGCAAGCGTATTTGTTGGCAGAGTAAAAGCTGCTCCCCCCCTCCCTCCCGCGCTGCCTCCCCGCTTTTTTTTTTGCTTGCGCGTGGGCGATTGCGTCGCCAGTTCCCCTTGCGCTGGGTTGCAAGATAAGCATTTGGTGCCGTAGCACAGCGTCTCCCGGCCGCCCTCTCCCCCCATACACCCCCCCCCCCCCGGCCTGTCGCGCGACAATCGCGTTTGCTTTCCGTCGTGCGTTGGCTCTCCGTGATAGCGCGCGTCCCCTGCGCGCTTTCACTCGCGCATACAGCGCACGACGACGACTTTATCGCCCTTGTAATCTATACGGAACCTGACGGCGACGGCAGAAATCCCGTTGAAGTGTCCATATAATTGCTATCGCAATAAAACACGCGTAATGAGTGAACATCAAAAGGTTTCACAAGTGTTGCAATGCGTGCCACCGATTCTTCTTTTGTGTTTTTTGTAGTGCCATCCAGAACTCTGCCCAAGAAAGTCACCTTGTTCTTGAAAAATTCACTCTTCTTAAAATTGACCTTTAGGTTGGCTTTTGACAAAGCGGTGAGGACATGTGCCAGGTGTTGTTCATGGAGACGCTCGCTTTTGGAATACACAATAATATCATCTACGTAGACCTTGCAGAAGCGGCCAATGAACGGATCCAGAACCATATTCATCATTTTGTGAAACCAGCTGGGCGAGTTCTTCCATCCGAAGGGGAGGCGGTTGTATTCGTAGATGTCAAACGGAGTTATGAACGCCGTATACTGCTTTGTATCCTCTTGAAGTGGTACTTGCCAAAAACCTTTACAAAGGTCTATCCTAGAAAAGCAAGTACATCCACCTGTGTCATCAATAATTCTATCTATTCTTGGCATAGGGAATGGAATTAGATGTGTTTCTTTGTTAATTGCTCTGTAGTCAGTGCACTGTCGGAGGGTTCCATCTTCCTTGGGTGCTATGGTTATCGGCGATGCATATGGTGATACCGACGGACGGATAATACCTGCGTCCAACATCTTCGCAAGCTCTTCTTTCAGCCATGCCTTCTTTTCTCTGGTGAGGTTGTAAGGTTTCCTCCGTACTACACTTTCGTCATGTAATTTAAACTTGACTTCAAACTTCGTAGCACCTGGAGGATAGCCTCCACAGCAGTATAATTCAGGATAGATTAGAGGTATGTCATCTCCTTTCTTCACAATTCGATTTCATTTTCTTTTCTAACAGGTTGCGGCTCCTGCTCATATTGGATCACAGACACAGTGTCATCCCAGTGTATGTTCAGCTTGAGCAACTTCATGTCCGGACGGAAGAGTAGAAAGTCATACTCAATGCCTTCTATAACCAGTGCCAGTATTTCTGCAGTTTGTGATTGGTACTTAAGCTTTAGGCGCATCCATTCGCAGTGTTCCTTCTCACGCCCGTCGTAGCCTCGTACAACCACTGTTTTTCCTGTGAATATCTTCTCAGTTTTAGCTCTGCTTCCTTTTATAATTGAAACCGAAGATCCACTGTCTACAAGAGCTCGCATTGTCTCACCGTCCACTTCGAGTTGTATATGCAATAAACTTGATGACACAAGTTGAACTGTCTCACTTGCTGTAGAGACATCTTTAGAATTTCCCTCGGCTTCTTCTTGCTCTTCATTGTTTAACTCTGTAGGTTTCTGTACGGGAGTTATAGTTCTTGCGGTGCTCGCGCCAAAGTTAGACCTTACACCGTCCAACACCAACGAACACTTCTCATCCAGGCGATTGACGCTTGGCGTCCCTGAAAAGTCTTGTCTAGCCTTGTAGCTTCGCTCAGTCCAGCTATGCGGAAATAGTTTTAGCAGTTCCAAGAGCGCTTCGATCGTTTTCGGGCCTTGTGTTAGAAACTGTCGTTGCAAATCTCTAGGTAAACCATGGATGATAAGGGCAAGAAGTGATGACAGCGACAGTTCAGGTTCAGCGAGGCGGAGAAGTCGCTGCTTCTCCAGAAAATACTCGAGTGGCGTGCTGGACTTGATACGGTAGAATAGTGCTTCATGCCACCGCTCAACCGGATTCTTACTGAAAGTCAGAAGGAAACTCTCCTTCCATTTAAACCAAGGTTCAGGCTCTCGTTGCGAAAGTTGCCACTCGTGCCACTTTCTTGCTATCCCGCTAAGGAATTGTCGCATGTTGATCACTAGGTCTTCATCAGACAGTCATCCATTGTTCTTCGCATCTCGTTCATAGAAAGTTATCCACTTCTGGACTTTCGGATGAGCCGTCGAACGTTTCAGGACGTACTATTTGTGATGTATGGTTCGCCCGTTTGGTTAAAGTAGAAGCCAGAGTCTCAATAATGGAGCTTCGCTGCGAAATTTGCTGTTGTTGAATTGATATGGCTCGAAGAACTGTCGCTAGCTCGTCAGATGAAGCATGCCGGAGCATGAAAGTTCTTTCTATCGGTGTCAACACCAGCTTGTTGAACAGACGCAGCGGAATATTTACTTTCACTGAATGTTGCTGCAAAAGTTCCTCTGAAGACACTGAGGCTTCATCCAGAACGAGATTCAGAAGCTCACCTGTAGTGACGTGTTCGGGAAGGTCAGTGGCGGTTTCGTCCTCGACTTGATATTTCTTGAATACCACAGAGTTGCTGCAGTTCTCCACAAAGAAACTCACCCACATATTGGTTCTTGTTGTCGGCTGCGCCAAATTATGTAACAAGCCCGCACATAATAAACAGACAAAGTACTCTTCATGTCGCCATTACTAACTTCTTCTTTATTCTCCCCTGACCCCCGGCCGCTTTACTACAAATTATGTCTTTCTTCTTCTTCAAGTGCTTGAGCACGCTTCAAGTCTATTTCAGATAATCTGAGGAGCAGATTCTCATATGATTAAGCAAGGTTGAATAAAACAACTTAAGCCGTAACCTTCAAGCCAAAACCTTCAAGCCAAAAGGATCCAGTCAAGTTCTTTTCCCCTCTTACACTTAGAATGCGGTTGTATCTCCCCAGGACGAACGGTTTCGTGACGGAATGAATTTTTTCTAGTGCATTAATATGGAAAAAAATTAAACTCTTGGGCTTTACGTGCCAAAACCACGATCTGATAATGAGGCACGCCGTAGTGGAGGACTCCGGAATAATTTAGACCATCTGGGGTTCTTTAACGTTCACCCAATGCTGCACTGATATATGAAGGTGTGGCAGCGACATGGCAAACGGTTCTTACAAGCACGTCTGCTTCTTTTTGCAGATTGCCGCAAGTATCGCTGGCCTCTATCTTCTGAACAACGTCCCCTCTTCGATTTTCCTTCGCAACGACTGTGCGTTTGGTAGCCCTCCCTTCAGCAAAGCTCTCTACCTGGCAGGTGGCAATGTGTCCGAATTTTCGACCGACTCTGACTGTGCTTCACTCGACTGCGCATGGTACTGCACCGGAACGACATCGACATGGACACGGAACGATATAAAGCCGACACTCCGGCCAATCCTCTTCAGTGGGTCTGGAAGCGGCATGGCAAACAGTTCTTACAAGCACGTCTGCTTCTTTTTGCAGATTGCCGCAAGTATCGCTGGCGCCTATCTTCTGAACAACGTCCCCTCTTCGACTTTCCTTCGCAACGACTGTGCATTTGGTAGCCCTCCCTTCAGCAAAGCTCTCTACCTGGCAGGTGGCAATGCGTCTGCATTTTCGACCGACCCTGACTGTGCTTCACTCGACTGCACATGGTACTCCACCGGAACGACATCGACATGGACACGGAACGATATAAAGCCGACACTCCGGCCAATCCTCTTCAGTGGGTCTGGAAGCGGCATGGCAAACGGTTCTTACAAGCACGTCTGCTTCTTTTTGCAGATTGCCGCAGGTATCGCTGGCCCCTATCTTCTGAACAACGTCCCCTCTTCGATTTTCCTTCGCAACGACTGTGCTATTGGTAGCCCTCCGTTCAGCAAAGCTCTCTACCTGGCAGGTGGCAATGCGTACGCATTTTCGACCGACACAGACTGTGCTTCACTCGACTGCGCATGGTACTGCACCGGAACGACATCGACATGGTCACGGAACGATATAAAGCCGACACTCCGGCCAATCCTCTTCAGTGGGTCTGGAAGCGGCATGGCGAACGGTTCTTACAAGCACGTCTGCTTCTTTTTGGAGATTGTCGCAAGTATCGCTGGCCCTTATCTTCTGAACAACGTCCCCTCTTCGATTTTCCTTCGCAACGACTGTGCGTTTGGTAGCCCTCCCTTCAGCAAAGCTCTCTGCCTGGCAGGTGGCAATGCGTCCGAATTTTCGACCAACCCTGACTGTGCTTCACTCGACTGCGCGTGGCACTGCACCGGAACGACATCGACATGGACACGGAACGATATAAAGCCGACACTCCGACCAATTCTCTTCAGTGGGTCTGGAAGCGGCATGGCAAACGGTTCATACAAGCACGTCTGCTTCTTTTTGCAGATTGCCGCAAGTATCGCTGGCCCCTATCTTCGGAACAACGTCGCCTCTTCGATTTTCCTTCGCGACGACTGTGCGTTTGGTAGCCTTCCCTTCAGCAATGCTCTCTACCTGGCTGGTGGCAATGCGTCCGCATTTTCGACCGACCCTGACTGTGCTTCACTCGACTGCGCATGGTACTCCACCGGAACGACATCGACATGGACACGGAACGATATAAAGCCAACACTCCGGCCAACACTCTTCAGTGGGTCTGGAAGCGGCATGGCAAACGGTTCTTACAAGCACGTCTGCTTCTTTTTGCAGATTGCCGCAAGTATCGCTGGCCCCTATCTTCTGAACAACGTCCCCTCTTCGATTTTCCTTCGCAACGACTGTGCGTTTGGTAGCCCTCCCTTCAGCAAAGCTCTCTACCTGGCAGGTGGCAATGCGTCCGCATTTTCGACCGACCCTGACTGTGCTTCACTCGACTGCGCATGGTACTGCACCGGAACGACATCGACATGGACACGGAACGATATAAAGCCGACACTCCGGCCAATCCTCTTCAGTGGGTCTGGCAGCGGCATCGCAAACAGTTCTTACAAGCACGTCTGCTTCTTTTTGCAGATTGTCGCACGTATCGCTGGCCCCTATCTTCTGAACAACGTCCCCTCTTCGATTTTCCTTCGCAACGACTGTGCGTTTGGTAGCCCTCCCTTCAGCAAAGCTCTCTGCCTGGCAGGTGGCAATGCGTCCGAATTTTCGATCGACCCTGACTGTGCTTCACTCGACTGCGCGTGGTACTGCACCGGAACGACATCGACATGGACACGGAACGATATAAAGCCGACACTCCGGCCAATCCTCTTCAGTGGGTCTGGAAGCGGCATGGCAAACGGTTCATACAAGCACGTCTGCTTCTTTTTGCAGATTGCCGCAAGTATCGCTGGCCCCTATCTTCGGAACAACGTCGCCTCTTCGATTTTCCTTCGCAACGACTGTGCGTTTGGTAGCCCTCCCTTCAGCAATGCTCTCTACCTGGCAGGTGGCAATGCGTCCGCATTTTCGACCGACCCTGACTGTGCTTCACTCGACTGCACATGGTACTCCACCGGAACGACATCGACATGGACACGGAACGATATAAAGCCGACACTCCGGCCAATCCTCTTCAGTGGGTCTGGAAGCGGCATGGCAAACGGTTCTTACAAGCACGTCTGCTTCTTTTTGCAGATTGCCGCAAGTATCGCTGGCCCCTATCTTCTGAACAACGTCCCCTCTTCGATTTTCCTTCGCAACGACTGTGCGTTTGGTAGCCCTCCCTTCAGCAAAGCTCTCTGCCTGGCAGGTGGCAATGCGTCCGAATTTTCGACCGACCCTGACTGTGCTTCACTCGACTGCGCATGGTACTGCACCGGAACGACATCGACATGGACACGGAACGATATAAAGCCGACACTCCGGCCAATCCTCTTCAGTGGGTCTGGAAGCGGCATGGCAACGGTTCTTACAAGCACGTCTGCTTCTTTTTGCAGATTGCCGCAAGTATCGCTGGCCCCTATCTTCTGAACAACGTCCCCTCTTCGATTTTCCTTCGCAACGACTGTGCGTTTGGTAGCCCTCCCTTCAGCAAAGCTCTCTGCCTGGCAGGTGGCAATGCGTCCGAATTTTCGACCGACCCTGACTGTGCTTCACTCGACTGCGCGTGGTACTGCACCGGAACGACATCGACATGGACACGGAACGATATAAAGCCGACACTCCGGCCAATCCTCTTCAGTGGGTCTGGAAGCGGCATGGCAAACGGTTCTAACAAGCACGTCTGCTTCTTTTTGCAGATTGCCGCAAGTATCGCTGGCCCCTATCTTCTGAACAACGTCCCCTCTTCGATTTTCCTTCGCAACGACTGTGCGTTTGGTAGCCCTCCCTTCAGCAAAGCTCTCTGCCTGGCAGGTGGCAATGCGTCCGAATTTTCGACCGACCCTGACTGTGCTTCACTCGACTGCGCATGGTACTGCACCGGAACGACATCGACATGGTCACGGAACGATATAAAGCCGACACTCCGGCCAATCCTCTTCAGTGGGTCTGGAAGCGGCATGGCAAACGGTTCTTACAAGCACGTCTGCTTCTTTTTGGAGATTGTCGCAAGTATCGCTGGCCCTTATCTTCTGAACAACGTCCCCTCTTCGATTTTCCTTCGCAACGACTGTGCGTTTGGTAGCCCTCCCTTCAGCAAAGCTCTCTGCCTGGCAGGTGGCAATGCGTCCGAATTTTCGACCAACCCTGACTGTGCTTCACTCGACTGCGCGTGGCACTGCACCGGAACGACATCGACATGGACACGGAACGATATAAAACCGACACTCCGACCAATCCTCTTCAGTGGGTCTGGAAGCGGCATGGCAAACGGTTCATACAAGCACGTCTGCTTCTTTTTGCAGATTGCCGCAAGTATCGCTGGCCCCTATCTTCGGAACAACGTCGCCTCTTCGATTTTCCTTCGCAACGACTGTGCGTTTGGTAGCCCTCCCTTCAGCAAAGCTCTCTGCCTGGCAGGTGGCAATGCGTCCGAATTTTCGACCGACCCTGACTGTGCTTCACTCGACTGCGCGTGGCACTGCACCGGAACGACATCGACATGGACACGGAACGATATAAAGCCGACACTCCGGCCAATCCTCTTCAGTGGGTCTGGAAGCGGCATGGCCAACGGTTCTAACAAGCACGTCTGCTTCTTTTTGCAGATTGCCGCAAGTATCGCTGGCCCCTATCTTCTGAACAACGTCCCCTCTTCGATTTTCCTTCGCAACGACTGTGCGTTTGGTAGCGCTCCCTTCAGCAAAGCTCTCTGCCTGGCAGGTGGCAATGCGTCCAAATTTTCGACCGACCCTGACTGTGCTTCACTCGACTGCGCATGGTACTGCACCGGAACGACATCGACATGGTCACGGAACGATATAAAGCCGACACTCCGGCCAATACTCTTCAGTGGGTCTGGAAGCGGCATGGCGAACGGTTCTTACAAGCACGTCTGCTTCTTTTTGGAGATTGTCGCAAGTATCGCTGGCCCTTATCTTCTGAACAACGTCCCCTCTTCGATTTTCCTTCGCAACGACTGTGCGTTTGGTAGCCCTCCCTTCTGCAAAGCTCTCTGCCTGGCAGGTGGCAATGCGTCCGAATTTTCGATCGACCCTGACTGTGCTTCACTCGACTGCGCGTGGCACTGCACCGGAACGACATCGACATGGACACGGAACGATATAAAGCCGACACTCCGGCCAATCCTCTTCAGTGGGTCTGGAAGCGGCATGGCAAACGGTTCATACAAGCACGTCTGCTTCTTTTTGGAGAGTCTGTGTCGGTCGAAAATGCGTACGCATTGCCACCTGCCAGGTAGAGAGCTTTGCTGAAGGGCGGGCTACCAAACGCACAGTCGTTGCGAAGGAAAATCGAAGAGGGGACGTTGTTGAGAAGATAGGGGCCAGCGATACTTGCGGCAATCTGCAAAAAGAAGCAGACGTGCTTGTAAGAACCGTTTGCCATGCCGCTTCCAGACCCACTGAAGAAAATTGGCCGGAGTGTCGGCTTTATATCGTTCCGTGTCCATGTCGATGTCGTTCCGGTGCAGTACCATGCGCAGTCGAGTGAAGCACAGTCTGTGTCGGTCGAAAATGCGTACGCATTGCCACCTGCCAGGTAGAGAGCTTTGCTGAAGGGCGGGCTACCAAACGCACAGTCGTTGCGAAGGAAAATCGAAGAGGGGACGTTGTTGAGAAGATAGGGGCCAGCGATACTTGCGGCAATCTGCAAAAAGAAGCAGACGTGCTTGTAAGAACCGTTTGCCATGCCGCTTCCAGACCCACTGAAGAAAATTGGCCAGAGTGTCGGCTTTATATCGTTCCGTGTCCATGTCGATGTCGTTCCGGTGCAGTACCATGCGCAGTCGAGTGAAGCACAGTCAGGGTCGGTTGAAAATGCGGACGCATTGCCACCTGCCAGGTAGAGAGCTTTGCTGAAGGGAGGGCTACCAAATGCACAGTCGTTGCGAAGGAAAGTCGAAGAGGGGACGTTGTTCAGAAGATAGGCGCCAGCGCTACTTGCGGCAATCTGCAAAAAGAAGCAGACGTGCTTGTAAGAACTGTTTGCCATGCCGCTTCCAGACCCACTGAAGAGGATTGGCCGGAGTGTCGGCTTTATATCGTTCCGTGTCCATGTCGATGTCGTTCCGGTGCAGTACCATGCGCAGTCGAGTGAAGCACAGTCAGGGTCGGTCGAAAATTCGGACACATTGCCACCTGCCAGGTAGAGAGCTTTGCTGAAGGGAGGGCTACCAAACGCACAGTCGTTGCGAAGGAAAGTCGAGGAGGGGACGTTGTTCAGAAGATAGGGGCCAGCCATACTTGCGGCAATCTGCAAAAAGAAGCAGACGTGCTTGTAAGAACCGTTTGCCATGCCGCTGCCAGACCTTCATATATCAGTGCAGCATTGGGTGAACGTTAAAGAACCCCAGGTGGTCTAAATTATTCCGGAGTCCGCCGCTACGGCGTGCCTCATTATGAGATCGTGGTTTTGGCACGTAAAGCCCAAGAGTTTAATTTTTTTTATTATTAATGCTCTAGAAAAAATCCATTCCGTCGCGACAACGTTCGTCCTGGGGAAATACAACCGCATTCTAAGTGTAAGAGGGGAAAAGAACTTGACTGGATCCTTTTGGCTTGAACAGGGAAGAAGGTTACGGCTTAAGTTGTTTTATTCAACCTTGCTTAATTATATGAGAATCTGCTAATCAGATTATCTGAAGTAGACTATCTGTCTATCTGATATTTTGTCACGGGCCGGTTTTTCAGGTCCGGGCCTTGCCCGAGCCCGAAAGTACCATGCGTTGGCCGGCCCGGTTCTGTTCGACCCTTTAGGCCTTTTGCATATACGAAGCTAGGTCGAGTTCTCGATTATTGTGAATATACTGTTATGTGATCAACGGCCGCCGGGCGGTCTTCGAGCTGCATCAAAGCAGGTTTTTGCCCTGCATTCCTTCTTGATGGTTACATTATATATTACACGTGAGAGAAATAAACATTTCAATGCTAGCCGAACACGCACAGAATATTATGTGAATATTTGGTACGAAAACAAACCATACAATGGACAGTTAGGAAAATAGGGAGGGATCAGGCAGGCAACAAACACCGGGAGTGACAGAACTCTGCGTACACTTAGGGATGAAGTTATAGAAAAGCGCATCGGTTGATCCTCGCGCTCGTGCTTTAAAGTGTGCGGCAGCGTATTATAGCGAAGGCATACGTGAACACTCCCGTACACGCCGCGGCCAGCCATTTCATCTCTCTTGAATCTCGTATAATCATTCAGATGTACAGTGATGGAAGCTCGAGCCAATAATTTTCGCGCGAATGTATATTTAAATACGCTGGTCTACTGGCTTTCAGGAATACCAGAATACACAGTTTTTTCTCGGTCAGATTGAAACATGACCTGCTTAATTGTTATTCACGTAAATTCGCAGACAACGCACCTAGTGCTTACAAAAAACATATATAAGGCGGCGAACACGAGGGTCGAGCCACTTACCGAGTGGAAATAGCATCACAAATAAAAATTTACAGAGGCAATAAAATGTTCTGTTTTGTTTTTCACATCCCCTTTGCGAATTTTGAGAAATTTTGCAGCATCCGCGAAGACTCAAAGTATTTGTCTAAGAACCATGGAAACTTTAAAGTCTCATTTTATTTAGTTGGGCTAATTGTGCAATAACCTACGGCAGAATATTCAACTCGCTTGAAAATATAACGAAGAAAAATACTGCAAACCAGTAGTGAGTCGCCCTATGCCTTAACACACAAAAACGTTGTAAATGAACTTCTCAGAATTTATTTGCTACAATTTTATTTAAGTGTTCTAAGAATTTCTTGAAAGCATAATTAATTTTTGTTTCCATTAAAATGATGACGCCGGCAATCTACGTAATTTTTGCAGCAACGAAATATTGCAGCCTACTCTGCCTCTCGGCACGTCTTCCGCTCCAGAAAAATGCAACGAGCCGTACCGAAACTCATCTCATTTACTCCCGTTAAGAATAGCTTGGATACCTGGGACCAATCCAATAGTTTCCAATTTCATTAGCGCGATTGCAATGCATATATGTCATCTAGCTCTTTGTCAGTTTTATTCGGCGCTGTGATGTCTAGCAACTCTTGAAGTTTGCCTTTCACCGCTAGTCCACTCATCCTAATGCGCATCCCGTTGTTGATAGGCGGCGCCACTGTCGAAATCACACCGCTACCTCCATCAAACTTCAGGTCGTCAGTCACACGCCTGAGCACGATCACCTCTAGGAGTTCGAGGCGTTAATAAGCTGGGAACAATGTGGACCTGAATTTCTTAGTGTCGCGAAGACGAAAGAATTCCGGCAGAACGCATGTTAAGATGACTATCGAAGTTAATGCGATTAACATTCACACAATGTAGCGAACAAGAAGCGACGCACCGTATTTGCTAAGATACCTTTGTTTAGAATCCGTAGTGCTTCTCCTGAGTTTTCAAGTAATTCGGCTATATGCGGCCATACACTGTTTCCCTGATTGACCCGCTTTGTTATGACCATCACTCGCGAAGACTATGGAACGTAAGGTGGTATGCTGATGGAACGTATGGTGGTATGACGACCACAGCATTTAGTAATTGTTAGTCAACCAGACACGCTTCTGAATAACATCCCAGGCTTCTCCCTTTCTTTGCTCCTCTTCCTTCCCAAGCCGCTTTACGAACATATCATGTGCCGTTGAGCGCAGTACGCTCGTGCTCTAGCTCATTAGGCCACGATCGCACGCTTACAAACATATCTTACCAACAAGTGTATTATTCAAGCTCAAACTTAAGGGGAACATTGAGCTTGGGGGCTCCTATCGAAATACATGGGGAATCGGCAATAGTTTCTCAGAGCAACCACTGCACCAAATCCGATGAGTTAAGTTGAATTTAGAAAACAATGTTAAAGTGTAGTGATTTCAGAAAGGTATATTTTATTTAGGCTGTTTACTGTTTTTCGGTAAAATTTAAAAGAATTGCAAAATTTCGAAAAAGAAAACTTCACGTATAGAACTTTGTACCTCAGCAACTAAAAACGAATATCAGAATTCTGTAAACTGCACTTAATTATGCATCCAAAGCGGACAGCAATCTTATATCATACACCACCCTGAAATACACAACTAAATTGGGAATCTTGCATTTGCAAAACCCTTCCAACCATTTAAAAAATATCGCGTAAGTATTAAGGTATAGCAAAAAGAATTCTTCACTTTTGATGCTCCAACGGGTGCATTTTATAGAAATGCCATATTTGTTTTTCATGGCTGAGTTACTGATTTGTAAACTTCATACTTCTATTTTTGTTTCCATGTTTACCAACATCCCGCAATCCTTGTAAAACATTACACTATCTAAACGAAAATTCTGTTATCTGCAGTCTCTGCAATTTAACTTTCACTCTTAGATGCAAAAAACTTCATTCAAATTGGTTCAGTGGTTTTCTCGTAAAAGCATTCCTGCGTTTCACATATATTTGAAGATTCCGCATCGGAGATAGGCCCGAGCTAATGCTTCCTCTTAAACAATGGATCACGCCAGTTCTATAGGAAACCCATGAAACAGAAGCCTGACGGCCACAAGACCGCGGCCACAGTGGTGCATAAATAAAAAGTCCGCTCGAGAAAAAAAAATATTAAAGGGATGATTCGCGGTAGCCGTTATCTGGGCCAGACATCTGTCCGGAATGCCGACGAGCTTTCTGGCTAGGTGTCTAGCAAAACCGTCGATTCATTGTCAGTAGAGCAAATAGCTGGCCGTCTTCGAGATAACGCTGATATATAAGCACACTCGTTTCCAAGTGCCAAAGTGAAGCGACAGTCTTAGGGTGTACTTCTTTTTATTGTGTTTTCTTCAGTTGTGCTTCATGGCATATGTCACAGCGGGAATTTTGAATTCTTTAAGGTCGATACGCCAAGTGGTAGCAGAGAAAGGAAACTGAACGAAATGTCCCAAATTCCTGGCTTTGCGATACGCAAGATGCTAGCAAATACGGCGGCGCCCTTGGCAGCGCCCCGAGAGCTGAACTGCGCATTAAATATCGCACTCGTCACGCGGAAACCCTTCGGTGTAGGCACGTGAGCTTAGTTTCGCGCATGCGCTGATCGGCGTTGAGCAAGCCTGCGGCGGGACCACAGGGAGAGACTACCAGACACGAAGTGGGCGTTGTCGCGGTTATCGATGCATTGCTCTTCGACATCGTGCTCTGGACAGCCCGCGACCGATGCCGATGACGGCACCCTGACGTCGCCGAAAAGGCATATTCGACTGCGACGCAGCATCGAGGTTCCTGCGGCATCGTTTCTTGGGGCGACCACGCCAAGGAAACTATTGGTGAGTGCGTTTGATATATTCACCATTCACTGACACACGGCTCACTCTAGCTAGCCGCTTGCCGTGGTGCAGTCGCGTAGCCGCTCCTTTTCCGAAATGTTTGCTAGAGCTTTCGTGTTGCAAATGAATTTCATTGGCAGACTAAGGTTCGCTATGGTGTTTCCCTTTGTATTGTTGATCGCGGCGGTTTGAAAGCTTTGTATTCCACATTATCTGCCATCGCAATGGCTAGCGTAGAA
Organism: Dermacentor silvarum; assembly: GCF_013339745.2. NCBI lineage: Eukaryota > Metazoa > Arthropoda > Arachnida > Ixodida > Ixodidae > Dermacentor > Dermacentor silvarum. The sequence continues at coordinate 483,021 of NC_051159.1, forward strand.
AGCTACATCATTGAAAGTTACAATTTTGTAGACCCCACAAAACAGTCAGTTCCCAGGGAGTGCACTCAAAACTTGAACGAATAATTTGTCTACGACCACACTATGATGCTCTTCAATTGCGTAGTGCCTAATTGCTTTATGCGCGGCAGAATTTACGCGTCGTTTGTTTGCGTGTTTAAGCCGAGGCGGTCGTCGTTGGGTGGCTCCCGGCTTAGATTCGCGTCGCCTTCTAAGACTAAATGTTGTGAGCACACGGAAGGGCAGACTAATTTTCGCATGAAAGACTCCCAAGATTATGCTTGGAAATGAAGTACTCAAAGTATCTTGCATTCGGCACGTCACTGTGTAAACAAAAGGTAGGAGGCTCGCTGAGAGAATTCTCCAGGAACGTCCGTGTTGTGGTCGGCTAATAAATCAATGTTGCGTCAATCAATGTCAATCAAAAAATTGCGCGCTGCCTATCAGCGGGCAAGAAACTTTCTCATTCATGACGAGGAAAGTACGCTAAAAAACGGAACAAGAGCCAAGAAATGCCGCTCCTACTTTTAGCGTTCTCGCGTCATTTTCTTTTTTTTTTTTCATAAAAGCGTACCAGTAGTATCAGAGCAGTCGTGTATGACGCGAGAAAATCTACTAAAGCGCTATTCGGCACATCGTGCAGGAAAAGCTGAAAAGGTGAGACTCGAACTTGGGTACGCCTCCGTTATTGACCAGCTTGTTCTCTGATTACGTTAACTCAGCTCTGAATTTCCTGCCGTCTTAGTGTAAAGGTTGCCCAATAATAAAAGAAATTGGAAGAAGAAGTGCCGGTTAGTCAGGTGCATCTCCGGTGTATGAACTACGACGAAGAAGTGCCGGTCGGTCAGGCGCATCACCAGCGCTTTTACGCACGGGGCTTGTCCTGACTGATCGCAGGGTTCTGACTGCCGCACCGAGTTCGACCTCTCAATCCTGTCAATAAACACCTTGACATTTGGTGGAGAGTGCTGGGTACGACTCCATCAACGCTGGAACTTCGCAGCCGAACCCTTCAATCATCTCGGCCTATGCCGGACGATCCAGCCCAGTCTTCTCGAACCATGCCTGACGATCCAGCCCAAGAAGCAGCAGTCACGGCACCAACTGTCATCTGTCCTGGCGTGCAGCGTCAGCGGGATCCTGCGATTTTTGCGGGTACCGGTGATCAGGACGTCGAGGACTGGCTCGCCTCGTACGACAGAGTCAGCAGGCACAACCACTGGGACGATAGGGAGAAGCTCAACAACGTAATTTTCTACTTGAGCCACATTGCGCACTTGTGGTATCGGAACCACGAATCCGACATCTCGACATGGTCGGCGTTCAAGACCAACTTCACGGAAATCTTTGGTCGCCCTGCCGTACGTAAACTTCAGGCCGAACAACGCCTGCGCGGACGCGCCCAGCAACCAGGTGAGAATTTCACCAGCTATATCGAAGACGTCGTTAATCTGTGCAACAGAGTCGACGCAACAATGCCAGACGCCGATAAGATCCGGCATATCCTCAAGGGAATTGAGGACGACGCCTTCCAGATGTTGGCCGCCCGGAACCCGACCACAGTGTCTGTCGTCATTGCGCTGTGTCAAAGTTACGACAAACTTCGAAGGCAGCGAGTTGTCACACGACACCCGCCCTCAGAATTTGCCCCTGTCTCGGGTCTGACGCTGGGTGTTGACGAGTCGTCTCTAATGCACCAGATAAAGGAGTTCGTGCGCGAAGAAGTTGCTCGGCAGCTTTCCCTGGTGCCCTTTACGAACGCGCAACCACACTCCCCACTGACACAGGGGTTACAGACCGTCATCAAGGAGCAAGTCGCTGAGTGCCTGCCAGCTGCTACTCCACCGCCTACAGTCGCGGCGCCCTTGACATACGCTGACGTCGCTGCAAGGCCGCCCTTCGCTCCACGTCCACCTCGCCAAGCTGTTGCGCGACCGCCCCCGATTCCCTTCTCGCCGTCTGCACCACAGCTACCACGCCAGCCAAATCCTTGGCGCACAGCCGACAACCGCCCGATTTGCTACCATTGTGGTATTCCGGGACACGTTGCCCGCTTTTGTCGACGCCTTATGCAGACTACTTATGATTACCGCCGACCCATGAACAGTTACGCCCCTCGACAGCTACAATCCCCTGTGCCACCAGATGAAACCCCTGTTCCCTACACTACTCGTCGTTCGCCATCCCCACGCCGCCGTTCCATCTCACCGATGAGACGCCGGCCAAGCCCTCTGCCTCAGGGAAACTAAGTGTCGCAGTTCCCGAGGCGAGAACTGCGTCCCCTTCGCTTTACCCAAGGCCTCGAAATCACCCCTGCAACGTAATTGAGGTATACGTCGAAGGGATTCCAACATTCGCACTGGTCGATACGGGCGCAGCAATCTCGGTGTTAAGCGCAGGACTTTGCCGACGGATGGGAAAAGTAACGACGTCACTTTCCGGACTGTATTTGAGTACTGCGAGCGCACAGCCTGTAGAACCTTTGGGAGCCTGCACTGCTCGTGTTGTCATCGCGGCATCTCTTCATGTCATTGAGTTCGTTGTCCTGCCGTCCTGCTCCCACGATGTCATTCTAGGCTGGGATTTCCTATCGTCTAACAATGCCATCATTGACTGCGCCCGCGCCGAGGTGGAGTTGTTCCCTTCCGCTGCAGCCATGGACCACGATCCTGTGACGCCTCCAAAAATGATTGTGGCCGAAGTTACCGATATCCCTCCTCAGACCGCTGCCGTCGTCTCTGTGTCTTGCGTATCTGCACGTGACGCAACCATCTTATTCACGCCATGTGACTTGTTCGCCCGTCGCCGTTCCCTTCCGCTGCCCTTTGCCGTCATCGCCATCAGTGCTGGCCGTGGTGTGATGTGTGTGTGCAATGTGTCTTTCCTGCCGGTTACTTTGCATCGCGGAGAGTGCCTCGGTTATGCTGAAATTGTGGATTCGTCGATGCTCTTCGATGCTCCCGACACCGCGCATTCGACATCCCTCGCCGCGCTCGACAATGCGACTCGACCGCCGTTGGAGTGCTTCCAACTGTCAATCTCCGGTGATTTGACAACCACAGAACGCGCGCAACTTGTCAGCCTGCTACGCGAATTTGCCGCCTCCTTCGACTGCCATCAACCTTCTCTCGGCCGCACCACCACAGTGTCGCACAGCATCGACACCGGTTCGCACGCCCCACTCCGGCAGCGTCCTTACCGTGTCTCAGCTTCTGAACGCCGCGTCATCGACGAACAAGTGAGCGATATGCTTCGGCGTGGCGTGATTCAGCCGTCCCATAGCCCGTGGGCATCACCTATTGTCCTCGTCAAAAAGAAAGATGGTTCTATTCGATTCTGCGTTGATTACAGACGTCTTAACAAAATTACGCGCAAAGACGTATATCCCCTACCGCGCATAGACGATGCTCTTGACTGTTTGCAAGGAGCCGAGTTTTTTTCCTCTTTGGACTTGCGGTCTGGATATTGGCAAGTCCCCATGGCAGAGTCTGACCGCTCCAAAACCGCCTTCGTTACACCGGACGGATTATACGAATTTAATGTCATGCCATTCGGCCTATGTAATGCGCCCGCTACGTTCGAGCGTATGATGGACAGTATCTTGCGCGGTCTCAAGTGGCACACGTGTTTGTGCTACCTAGATGATGTCGTTGTCTTCTCACCTGATTTCTCGACTCACCTCCAACAACTAAGAGAGGTATTAAGCTGTCTGACTAAGGCTCGCCTGCAACTTAACATCAAAAAATGCTTCTTTGCTGCTCGTAAGCTTACCATCTTAGGCCACGTGGTATCCAAAGAAGGCGTGCTTCCGGATCCTGCAAAACTCCGTGCAGTTGCCGAGTTCCCCAAGCCCACTAATCTGAAGACACTACGCAGTTTCGTCGGCCTCTGCTCCTATTTTCGCCGCTTTGTGAAGAACTTCGCCATGATCATCGCCCCTTTGACTCAACTGCTGGCTGGAGACAACGCCCTATCCGCCTGGTCGAAAGCATGCGATGACGCGTTCACGACCCTTCGCCATCTGCTCACCTCTCCTCCTATTCTGCGGCATTTTGACCCCGATGCCCCAACTGAAGTCCATACCGATGCTAGTGGAGTCGGCCTTGGGGCGGTTCTTGCCCAACGCAAAAGTGGTCTTGTGGAATACGTCGTTGCTTATGCTAGCCGCACGCTGACAAAGTCGGAGCTAAACTCCTCTGTTACAGAAAAGGAGTGTTTAGCAATTTTGTGGGCCCTTACGAAATTTCGACCTTATTTATACGGCCGCCAATTTGATGTAGTAACGGACCACCATGCGCTGTGCTGGATCTCCTCATTGAAAGACCCCTCTGGCCGCCTCGCACGCTGGGCACTCCGTTTGCAAGAGTACGACATCCGGGTTGTGTACCGCTCTGGACGCAAGCACACCGATGCCGACGCTCTCTCCCGCGCGCCACTATCACCTGACCCTGATCCTGACAGTCTTTGCCCACTCAACTTTGTCCTCTCAGCGCTTGCCATCGATGACATGCGCTCTGAGCAGAGCAAGGACCCGTGGATTTCTTCGCTTTTGGAGTTTCTATCTGATCCTACCACTGTTACGGCGTCTAGGACTCTACGGCGGCAGGCGCATCACTTTGTTATTCGCGACCAACTCCTATACCGTCGCAATTATCTCCCCGAGGGTCGGCAATGGCTCCTAGTAATACCGCGTCATCTTCGGGCTGATTTATGCGCATCGTTTCACGCTGATTCCCAATGTGCACACGGTGGCGTGTTAAAGACCTACACCCGCCTTAGGCTCCGGTATTACTGGCCTGGCATGTACAAGTTCGTTCGGAAGTCCGTCCGCTGCTGCCTCGACTGCAAGCGCCGAAAGTCGGCCCCTACTTCCACGGCCGCACCCTTGCAGCCGCTTCCTTGCCCATCCCGTCCTTTTGATCGGGTCGGAATCGACCTTTACGGCCCGCTTCCTTGTCCTGGTGCTGGCAACCGCTGGATTATCGTTGCAGTGGATCACGTCACACGCTATGCAGAAACCGCTCCACTTCCATCTGCAACTGCCCAAGATGTTGCATCCTTCATACTGCGGCGTTTTGTTCTTCGTCACGGAGCCCCACGGGAACTTCTCAGTGATCGAGGCCGCGCATTTCTATCTGAAGTCGTGACGTCGCTTCTGAAGGAGTGTCACATCATCCACAGGACCACTAGCGCATACCATCCACAGACGAACGGGCTGACGGAGCGTTTCAACCGTACTCTTGGCGACATGCTCGCCATGTACGTCGCGTCCGACCATTCCAACTGGGACGCTGTGCTTCCGTTCGTCAGGTTCGCCTATAATACTGCCACTCAAGCTACCACTGGTTTTTCTCCGTTTTTCTTACTGTACGGCCGTGAACCTTCCTGCACCATCGATACCATGCTCCCCTACCAGCCTGATTCATCGGAATGTGTTCCTGTGTCTCAAGCTGCGCAGCATGCTGAAGAATGCAGACAACTCGCCCGTTGTCTTTCCACCGCAGATCAGACACAACAGAAGCTCCGTCGTGGTGGCTCTGTTCCACCAAGCTTCCCTTCCGATTCGTTGGTTTGGCTGTGGGTTCCACCTGTAGCTCCCGGCCTTTCTTCTAAGCTGCTCCCAAGATATCACGGACCTTACCGTGTAATTGCACAAACTTCCCCCGTGAATTATGTCGTCGAGCCTGTGTCACCGTCCTCTGATCAGCGCCGTCGCGGTCGCGAAACGGTTCACGTAGATCGGCTCAAGCCCTTCTACGATCCCTCTATGTTACCGTATGCTTAGATCGCCAGGATGGCGTCTTTTTCTCCGGGGGACAAATGTAAGGAAGAAGAAGTGCCGGTTAGTCAGGTGCATCTCCGGTGTATGAACTACGACGAAGAAGTGCCGGTCGGTCAGGCGCATCACCAGCGCTTTTACGCACGGGGCTTGTCCTGACTGATCGCAGGGTTCTGACTGCCGCACCGAGTTCGACCTCTCAATCCTGTCAATAAACACCTTGACAAAATGACTTCTGTTCCGCGCTGCTCGACGCATTACGGCGCCCTTATCAATTAGGTAGTGAAACGCTGGGGCTATATGAAAAAATGTCGCAGTTTCGCCCGAAAGGCGAAGCATGAATTGCGATAGCAAATTGGTAGAGAGCTATTCGGAGTAGGGATAGTAGAGTAGTTTTATCGGCCGCATAAACTTGGACACATTCGCATTCTAACTGAATTTACAAGCGTGGTGTCATCGCGCACAAGCAAACATGAATAGATCCCACTGAATGACCGCAGACAACGACTGTCAAAACGCTGGCGCGGCCGCTGCAGCGGGCGAAGAATCGTGCGGTCTATCGCTTCAGCGGAAACTGAGCGGCGAATGGACAGCGCATAAAGGTCGAGCCCGGCCGTGGTGGAGATAAAGAGACGGTGCAGCCAGTGCAAGCGTATTTGTTGGCAGAGTAGAAGCTGCTCTCCCCGTCCCTCCCGCGCTGCCTCCCCGCTTTTTTTTTTGCTTTCGCGTGAGAGATTGCGTTGCCAGTTCTCCTTGCGCTGGGTTGCAAGATAAGCATTTGGTGCCGTAGCACAGCGTCGCCCCGCCTCCCTCCCTCCCGGCCTTTTGGGCGACAATCGCGTTTGCTTTCCGCCGTGTGTTGGCTCTCCGTGATAGCGCGCGTCCCCCGCGCGCTTTTACTCGTACGCCGCGCGGCGACGATTTTATCGCCCTTGGAATCTATACGGAACCTGACGGCGACGACGACGCCGACGGCAAAATTCCCGTTGAAGTGTCCATATAATTGCTATCGCAATAAAAAGTGGTTTTACCCGGTGCTTGTTATCAGCAGCGCGCCTCGACTTCCCGCTAAGACCGCATTCCCGCAGGTTATTTTACTGAACGTCGGCCTTTCGTATGAAGCAGCTGGTTTACGGGCGCGCTTGAGGTTTTTCATTCCACTGGAATCGGGCTTGGAAAGCAAATATCGCATAGTACATTCCTGTAAAAATCTCGCAACTGAGAATGACATGGAAACGGAAGAAATAAGAACTCTTCCTGAAAAAAATAGAACCGTATATTTTTTTTGCTACGGTAATTAAGAGCCACCTCTTCCCACTTGTCACTTGATCTTCATACAAAGCCTTGGATCTATTATTGGTTGCCACGTGTGCTCGATGTGCCGGCCTAGGCGTAACAGTGAAGGATCTTGTACCTGTCCCGGCCCCGCCGTTTCAAACCCGAGCCCTACCCAGAGCAGTGCACGGGCCGGAACCCAAGAACCCGTGCCCAAGTGTTAGAAGTACAGTCGCAATCTTTTTGAGGGTGAACACGCGAACGCGTGGCCTGAGCTCGCAGCGTGGTTCAGCGGCGGCAACGAGAAGCATTGCTCATGCGCAGTGTGCCCGGCGTGCGCAAATTCTCCCGCCGCGCACATTGCGTCACGCAAGCAAGTGCGTGTCATCTGCAGTGCGCGTACCGCAATAAGGTAGCCGTAAGGTTCGGGATTGGTGATGATGTTAAACTTCTCATTACGCTCCCCACTATGCATCAATAAACTTGAAAATATATGTAATGTTTTCTGACGTTCTCAACATCACTGTTGATCTGTAGCCCGACCACGCATGCTCATGACACTTGTGCGCGTACTTAAAAAGCGGCTTCCGTCTTTGAGGAGCCGCTTTTTAAATACGCGCACATGTGTCATGAGCATATATTCTTGCACATTCGTTGCATCTGTCAGAGCAGCAACTGAATTTCAGCATGACCCGCGTTCCCGAAGAAGAGAGGTGGAAAATTGTACAATACTCGCTCAAGGGCTATTCACAGCGCTCCATCGGTGCTCTCGTGCACAGGCCGCTAAAGACCATCAACAGGATTATTCAGGCATTCAGCAAGGAAGGCCGACTCTGTGATGCCCCACACAGGCGTCGACCAAAGGCAACGACGGAGGATGAAGACGCGCTTATGGTAGCTGCTGTCGTCGAGAACCCGTTCCAGTCCGCGAGGTAAGCGCGGGAGCAGCTAGATGTGGACGCTTCCCTTGCTACGGTCCGGCGACGCCTCCGAAGTGCTGGACTGCGAAATTCTGTAGCTGCACGAAAGCCAGTCGTCACTGCTTCGAACAAGAAGTCACGTCTCCAGTTTGCCGAAGCACACGCCTCATGGATGGCAGATGACTGGGGCCGAGTGATCTTCTCGGATTAGTCGACTTTTACAACTCACCAAGACCAACGGATGCGAGTTTGGCGAACCAGAGGCACACGGTAAGAAACTTTTCTTAATGCACGTTTGAGTTTGCGAAGGATGGTCAAAAATACGATTTACATGCAGTTACGAGCCAGCCAATGTGCAGGGAGTCGCCGCGAGTGGCAGAAACTGCGCGAACGTGTGGAGCGCGGTGTCAAGGCATGGTCTCGTGCCTCTGCATCGCATAGAAGGTGCCCTTACATCGCAGCGATACTGCACCGAAATTTTGGAGAATGTGTTGCGGCCCTACGCCCACAGCGTCTTTCCCGATGCCGACATTATGTTTCAACATGACCTGGCGCCGGTTCACACGGCAAAAGTTGTCAAGGAACATATAGAAAATCGCAGAATCAGCATGCTTTCCTGGCCGGCCAAAGGCACTGACATGAACATCGGCGAAAATATATGGTGGTACATCAAAGCAGCCATAGTGCGAAAACCTGTCCGCAAGACAACTAGGGACGAGCTGTGGGCAGCAGTTCGACAAGAATGGGAGGACCTTCGAGCGCATCATGACTTTGTGCCAGCGCTGTACGCGTCACTGCCCTCTAGGATGCCAGCAGTCGTTTCCGCAAAGGGTTGTATGACAAAATACTAACATCATCAAAGAGAAAATTATTCCTGCTTACTAACACTGCTTCTAAACGCATCAATCTTTTGTTGAACTTGCACCAAATAAAAGTTCGCAGAGCAGAAGGAAAACTAAAAGTGAAAAGTTGAAGTAATTACAATAACGCCAAGCATAAGAAGCACAACGGTCTGAATTAAAAGCATCAAAATTGTGGTTTCTGTCATAATTTGGTTTCTATTGAGGGGAAAAACTGCTAGCAGACGACACACGCACGCTACGATGACGTAATGCGCACGAAAGGAGCCCACCCTCCCCGAGCATGCGCGCAGATATTGTGGCTGCCGTCTGACGGCGCTGGTGATATAGAAAGCCATGCGCTCCCGTGTTCACCCTCAAAAAGATTGCGACTGTACAGGTGGAGCGACGGTGACGTTGATGATTTATTGGCATCCCCTTTGAAACGGGGCGGCGACAAATAGTCGCCTAGCCTGCTTGATTTAATCAGGTATACTATACATGTTCTTTATCTAGCATTTTTGTATACCTCTCATTATTTTTATTTTTCAAAAATTCACCTTGTACCGCTACCTATGATTTTAAGAGATCAGGTCGTATCCATCTTCTCCCTGCCTTTTTTCCGCCAGTACTCTGATCGTCTCTTGCTTATCTCTACGGCTGATCTGTTGATGTTCCCTTCCACTTTAAACCCAAGCGCTTCTGGGAGTTGCACATTACCTACGGTTCTCGCTGGGTGGATCCCGTCGCATTCCATAAGGATGTGCTGAGTGGTCTCTGGATCTTTACTGCAGCATGCACATGCTGCGGTAAAGACGGAGCGCCGCCGCCGTGCACTCGCTGCGTCGAACTTCAGTACCTCCGCTCCATCACGCCGCGATATGGCAGGAGCGGTTGCGTGGCCCACAGCCGGGCGAGCCTGCACCTATTGCGCATTTGTGGACGTGCGGTCGCCGTCTAGTCGAAGCAGTTGTCGCCACGTTGCGCCCTTGTTTCCATTCTTTGTGTGCGATGACAAGCTGTGCTCTTCGTGTGAGGAAGCCATGAAATGGGCAAGAAGTTTTTTTTTTTTTCGGCCATGGTGCAAATCTGGCTACGAGACCTGCAATGAAAAAGTGTCGCTTTTTGCTGCACTTCGAGAAACGGACCGCCTGAAGATATGGCGCCATGCGATTCCGCGCAAGGACCACGTGCTGCAGTCGACTGACTACGTGTGCGAGAAGCACTTCGAGCCGAGGTACGTGACGAAGCTTTGTGAAGCAGTTTACAAAGGACTCGTTCTTGTGAGTGCACCGCGAAAGGCGGCTCTGGCAAAAGACGCCGTGCCGACGAAGTTTCCCGACTGCCCCGCTCATTTGACAAAGACAGAAAAAAAAATGTCGCAGTTTCGCCTGAAAGGCGAAGCATCGATTGCGATAGAAAATTGTAGAGAGCTATTCGGAGTAGGAATAGTACTTTTATCGGCTGCATAAACTTGGAGACATTGGCTTACTAACTGAATTAACAATCGTGGTGTCAGCGCGCACAAGCAAACATGAATAGATCGCACTGAATGACCGCAGCCAACGACTGTCAAAACGCTGGCAGCAAGCGCAGGTTCGCGCGGTCTATCGCTTTAACGGAAACTGAGCGGCGAATGAGCCGCTCAGAAACTGAGCCGTGTGGAGACGGTGCGGGCGACGGGCACCGCCGGGCAAACTGCAAAGGAGAAAATGTTGGCAGAGGAGAAGCTGCCCCCCCCTCCCCCCTCTTCCCGCTTTGTTGCTTTCGCGTGGGAGATTGAGTGGCAAGATACGCCTTTGGTGCCGGAACAGAGCGCCGCCCCGCCTCCCTCCCTCCCATACCCCCACGCGACGGTCGCGTTTGCTTTCCGCCGAGCGTTCGCTCTCCGCGATAGGGCGCGGGGGAGTTCGCCCTCCGTGATAGCGCGCGTCCCCCGCGCGCTTTCGCTAGCGCATACGGCGCGCGGCGACGATTTTTTATCGCCCTTGGAATCTCTACGGAACCTCACGGCGACGGCGACGCCGACGGCAGCAATTCGGTTGAAGTGTCCATATAATTGCTATCGCAATAAAAAGAAAGGCGCCTGCGGACCGTTCGCACCCTCCTGCCACCAAACGTAGCCGTGTCAGACTGGAAATTTTTCTCATTTTTCACATTCTCATTGTTACAAGCTACGCTTGTAACAATGAGAATGTTTTGGGTTTATAGTTGTCTAACTAGGTAAGCATTACTTAAACAAACAAAACTAACTTCTGTTTTTTTTGTGCTTATCTAACAGCTCCAAAAATATAACAATTACGTTTATAGATATCGAAGCATTTTGAAACATTGTCGATAACAAAGTACGAAGTGGCGTCTGCCAAGGCGTCAACAAATGAGGCCATTGAGCGGGCGCTGTCGCGCGTATTTGTGGATGCAAACCGGCCTTCCTCGCTAGGCGCGGCAACCGCAAGGCGCGTAGACGCGAGCTTGCGCGCGTCCGCACGTGTACGTACGTGTGGTTTGGGCTTTAAACGTTATCGCTAGGCACAGGACGCGCCTGCATGTATCGGAAGTTTCTCGAACGTTATCGATGTTTCTATCCGTTGTCTCTTGTCACCGACGCTCATGTAATCTGATTGTATCAGCGACGCGAATTGTCTAGAACTTTCTGGAAGACATGCGGGTCATCATCATCATCATCCTATATTTTATGTCCACTGCAGGACGAAGGCCTCTCACTGCGATCTCCAATTACCCCTGTCTCCTGTCTTGCGCTAGCGTATTCCAACTTGCGCCTGCATATTTCCTAACTTCATCATCCCATCTGGTTTTCTGCCGACCTCGACTGCGCTTCCCTTCTCTTGGTATCCATTCTGTAACCCTAATGGTCCACCGGATATCCATCCTACGCATTACATGGCCTGCCCAGCTCCATTTCTTCCGCTTAATATCAACTAGAATATCGGCTATCCCCGTTTGTTCTCTGATCCACACCGCTCTCTTCCTGTCCCTTAACGTTAGTCCTAAGATTTTTCGTTCCATCGCTCTTTGTGCGGTCCTTAACTTGTTCTCGAGCTTCTTTGTTAACCTCCAAGTTTCTGCCCCATATGTTAGCACCGGTAGAATGCAATGATTGTACACTTTTCTTTTCAACGACAGTGGTAAGCTCCCAGTCAGGATTTGGTAATGCCTGCCGTATGCACTCCAACCCAATTTTATACTTTTGTAAATTTCTTTCTCGTGATCAGGGTCCCCTGTGACTAATTGACCTAGATAAACGTTCTCCTTTACAGACTCTAGAGGCTGACTGGCGATCCTGAATTCTTGTTCCCTTGCCAGGCTATTGAACATTATCTTTGTCTTCTGCATATTCATCTTCAACCTAATTCTTACACTTTCTCGATTAAGGTCATCAATCATTTGTTGTAATTCGTCTCCATTGTTGCTGAATAGCACAATGTCATCTGCAAACCGAAGGTTGCCGAGATATTCGCCGTTGATCCTCACTCCTAAGCCTTCCCAGTCTAAGAGCTTGAATACTTCTTCTAAGCATGCAGTGAATAGAATTGGAGAGATTGTGTCTCCTTGCCTGACCCCTTTCTTGATAGGTAACTTTATACTTTTCTTGTGGAGAACCAAGGTAGCTGTGGAATCCTTGTAGATGTTTGCTAAGATATTCACGTATGCCTCCTGTACTCCTTGATTACGCAATGCCTCTGACTGCTGGTATCTCTACTGAATCAAATGCCTTTTCATAATCTATGAAAGCCATGTAGAGAGGTTGATTGTACTCCGCATATTTCTCGATTACCTGATTTATCAGGTAATCGACATGCGGGTATCAGGGATTAATCTGGAACTTTCGATGACTCATGTATAAAAGCCGATGCGTTTCGCCGCTGATCAGATTTTCGACGATCGCCGACTGTGTTCGCCGCTTTCGTTGTGCTTCGAGTGTAGCTGGCTTTTGTGGGCACAGGTTCGCCCAATAAATAATCAGTTTCGTCATACAGTTTTACGACTGTTTACTTCAGCGTCACTACTACGTGATGTCTGGTGGAAGTGCACAATTTCACATGTCCGAATGCGAAGGCATCCTGCTATCGCGAACCTTCTAGGTGGGTAACTGAACATATTAAACAGATATCTATGATGGTATCGTCAAAATGTCGTATTTGTTCGCCATTTTTGTTTTTGCGCTCGTTATTGCGTGAAGGCTGACTTTTTTTATTTATTTCGACCGGCGTTCGCGGCCCCGTAGCTACCATGCATGATACCTCGCCTTGGCCACGGGTAATGTGGCGCCATCTCAGGCCCTCTGCACAAAACGCGGACCGAAGTTCTCCCCTTCCCGGAGGCGCTTCTAACACCGTGCCCGTGCAGTGCACTATAACCTGGTAACTGCGGGCGTTATGCGCCAACACATACGAAGTAAAGTGTAAGCGCAGCTGTAGAGATACTGGTTGAGAACCTCGATGGTCGCTGCACTTACGCTAACCATTTCATCTCTACTTTTTTGTAATCTGACGCCATACCCACATATGTCGGTATTGAGAAAAACGCTGACTGCTTATGTATACATAGCGGGAAAAAAAAAAGGTATCGAGTTCTGGGTGCACAAACTGAAGACGAAGCATTTCCCCGTTTTGATGGTATTTTGAATCTTATAATCCAGCGATGCGGAGACGCTATTCTCGCGTTAACCTACCTGTTCAGCTTGACTTTGAAGAGCGAAGTTTTTCGTTCTTAGGGGTGGAAAATGTCAGTGGTGATTTTGATATTTATGCCGAGGAATCCTTGCGATATAACTAATTTTCGACTGCTGTCTCTTTCATGTAGATTAAAAAAAATTTGGTAGTGGTTATGCATCAGCGCGTTTCTTTGTTTTTTAAGAGAAACTTTCACTCAGACAGGATAGCTTTATAAAAGGCAAATCAGTGTAAATATATGCGTGGTTTGAGTACAGTGCTAAGCTTATAATGAACTAGATACGTTCTACTTTAACATGGATAAATCCTTTGAAGAGGTTTCGCGTGAGATACTACTGTAAAACTAAGCGACTACGCTTTTATGTCCATAATTTTGCGCATGGTTTCGTAGTTACGCGACAGACTGTCGGAACCAGGTCACGTTCTAGACTGCGCCTCCAAGTCTTTTGTGTCGTTTAAGGATGTGCCTGAAGGCTCATAACTTGGCCCGTTGCTACCTTTGATAGTTGTTAATCGTTCAGTTTTAGCCAATCAAGATTAAGAAATATTGTTTGCGTGTGATTTAAATTTGTATCACAGAGTTGAAAGTGTAAATGACTGGGCCAGTTGACTAAGAAAGACATCTAGTCGGTTGACTAATTGTGTTCTATATAGTAGCTTGTTATATTTGTTCCGCACAATCTTGTCTTGCTGAGTGGCTGGTTACGTAGACGCATAAAGCAAAACGTTTTAACATAGCTTTCTTTAACTACTCTCCCAGGTTGGTCGTGGCTGTTTCTGGCTGCTGTCTGGGTCGCTCACTATTTCTGTCGATATATTTGTGAGGTACGAAGGTTCATACAATTGCTGTATGCTGAAAAATTAGTGCATCTGTTCTGCGTAAAAACTTAAGCCAGTTCCAAGCTTCTGAAATCTGATGAAACAGCGGAGCTCTGCAAGCGTGGGTGTACTCGTATAGCGTAGTGGGTATGACGCTGACCTTCGTACCGTGAGTACCGGGGTTCAGATCCCGCCGTTGTTTCTCTTTCTCTCTATCTGTGTTCCTTTCTTTCTTTCTCTCTCTCTCTCTCTCGCTCTCATTTTCTCTTTCTCTCGCCCATATCAAGTTGTGTTGTAATCGTCGGTACATTGCAATTATAACGTTCCCATAAATGCACGTTCTGCAAGCGTGGGTGTATAGCCTAATGGTTATGACGCTTGCCTTCGAACCCTGGGTACCCGGGGTGGAATCCCGCCTCGCTTAGAAAGTGTTTTATTTACTCATTTATTTCTCTCGCTCTGTCTGCCGCGTGCGCAGGTGCTCTCTGCGCCACGAACGACTGCCCGCGCGGCTGTATTTTGAAAGCCATCTGCGGCAGGGGCAGAGTCCGCCCTCCCTGTGTTTTCGCTGGTAAGATCGATTTGACGCGAGCGCCGGCACGAAACTCTATTCGCTCGCTGCTGCTGCGCTGACTCACTCCAGCGTTGTGACAGCGATTTTCTGCGGTCATCGAGTGAGATGCGTTCATGTTTGTTTGTGCGCGCGTGCGACCATGCTTGTTAATTTAGTTAGTGTGCCTAGGTTTACAAATTTATACGGCCGATAAAACTACTATCCTTACTTTGTTTAGGCGTCCACTAATTTGCTATCACAATCAAATTCTGGCGAAACTGCGACTTTTAAAGCGAGAGCTTTACTAACCCAGTCGTGCCGAGTTTCGCCGCTGCCAGAAATTTGACCTTGATTTTACCGCAGCTGCGCCGTAGCCTTGGCAACGCATCACGTGACTCACGCACCGAGCTTCGCCGCCCACACGTGGCGAGCCGTCATGCAAGCCTCAGTGAAAAAAAAATCACATGTCACGCTACGGGCAACGATGGTGGGATGCGAAAGCATCGCGGAAGGTGCGCATCGAGTTTCCGTTTCGTTTCACTTGCCAACACAACCCAATGAAAGTTAGAGTGAGAGAATGTATTGAGAATGTGTTGAGAATGTATTGTATTGTTGCTGAACTGGCGTCGAAGCACGCCGACGGCCGCGTTACGCTGACGTTCGTTCTGGACGCTCCCGACCTTGCTCAGGTGGTTGTTGAACCAAAGCCGGTCGCAAACGTTGCAGCTGTGCCCGAAGCTCCGATCGAGGTAGTCGCGCTTGAACCGCGCGTCAGCACCGTCGAAGTCCGGGCGTTGTAATGGCCTTGAGCGTGTTGCTGCTCTGGCCGCAGACTGGCGTTGCCTCGTCGCTTCGGGATCGGGAGCTGCCGCTCGACGCTGCCGTTGCGCTTCGATTTTCCGAGCGCGGAGTTCGGGGTCGGCTTGATAACGCTGACGTTCCACGTGCACTTCGGCGTCTAGAGCCCGTGCTGCTTCCGTGGAAGTTTCCTGCCGACATTTACGTTCGGCTTCCCTGGCCCGAAGTTCGGAGTCCGCTTGCCGACGCTGACGTTTACGTTCGGCTTCCCTGGCCCGAAGTTAGGGGTCCGCTTGCCGACGCTCACATTTACGTTCGGCTTCCCGAGCCTTCCTCTGCTCCGCGGCGGTGGCGCTGCCGCTGCAACTAGCGCCGACGTTGCTCATGGGGTTTCGCACATCGTTGCACAGAGAATGACGGAAGCACAGCGAACGCGCGCTTTATCCTGAGCCTACCTGCGCCGGGACACTGGCGCCGCCTACCGGCGTACCCTTAGAGAGAGAGGGAGAGAGTGAGTTATATGCAATGATTTGCTGCGCCGCACCTGTGGTGGAGAGGGGGAGGAGGGAGGAGGGAGGAGGAGAGAATGAGGGAGAGTTGCGCATGCGCAGTATGGGTGCGGACGTCGCAGAACGGACACTGCACCGAGCATAAGTACAGTGTTGCCAGGTTTGGCTATATATAGCCAAATTGGGCTACCGAAAAAAAAATTTTGGCGTCGACTTGGACGAGTTGGCTATGTGGCTATATTATATAGGCTAGAGCACTGCACGGGCCTGATTTTTCGGCCCGAGCCCGGCCCGGGCCCGCTTTACGAGGCCCGAGCCCAGCCCGGGCCCGTAATACAAAGCCCGAGCCCGGCCCGGACCTGGGCGTACATGACCGAGACCAGCCCGGGCCCGGCCCGGGCCCGTGGTTCCAAGCCCGGGCCCGACTCGGGCCTGTGTTACTGAGCCCGAGGCGTTCATTACTAAGCTTAGCTAGGGCCCGCGTGTGCATAACCAGGCCCGGCCTGTTAGAAAAAAAATCTTTTTTTTTTACTTACAGATTGTACCGTATCTGTCAGCCTCACCTTCTCGAGGTTTAATCAGCTGCAGTATATACGCAATAAAAGGCCGAAATCTTTGTTTCTCCCACGGGAACATCAGTAATCCGGCCCATTGCCTGTGCTACTATTTTTCTGGTGGTGCGCATGCCTTGATTTGTACGATATCATTCTATGATGTCATTTAGAATGCAAATATACAGGGCGTTTCCTTTTCGCTGAGCCAAATTTTTAAAGATTGCCTGTGGCAGATAGCTCAGTTATAATCCTTGATCTAAACTACTCGATGAGGCGGCCATTACTTCCACGAGAAATCAAAACGCCTAATTGAAGATTTACTATAATTACGCTAATTAACGTTTAATTATTTTTTATGGCACATCCTTAAATCTACGAATTATAGCCGTCGAGTTCGCAAGGCGTATCCACTTGGAACGAATTCTCAGGACTAAACCAGTTTCGACATAATAATTTTCAAAGTGTCCGACGAAATGCATGGGCGTTCCAGTTAACTTTTTGAGGAAAACGCTGTTTTATGCATTGAAGCACAAAAGTAACTGGCCTTAGCGCTAAAATAATGCCATAACATGGTAACATGGAAGCGGTAACATGGAAATGGTTTGAGGAGTGGTTCTTTGTATAATTTATTTTTCCTTACGCGGAAACAATGTTCGTTTTTGCGGAGAAGGAAAAAAAAATTAGCGTAGCTTGCACTAGCGGCGCAATGCTAAAGAGACAGCGGAGATGAAGGGCACCAAGCTAGTCCTGGCTTTTGGGCTAGACTAAGCACTACCAAGTCATCCCCAGAATTTCCCGGAATTTATTTATTATTGATTGATTATCGATTAGCTATTGATTGTCTATCGATTGTCTATTGCAAGATATTTGCCACCTATTTGGGATAGGCTAAGCACTACCAATTTATCCGAATTTATTGATTATTGATCCATTATTGATTAGCTGTTAATTGGCTGTCGATTGGCTATCGTAAGGTATTGACCACGTATTTGGGCTAGGTTAGGCACTACGAAGTCATCCCCAGCATTTTCGGGAATTTATTGAATATTGATCGATTATCGACTAGCTATTGATTAGTCCCCACCATTCTTAGCTAGACTTATCCAGGCTCAGCTTCGCTAGTTCACAGGTGTATGTGCCATTGCACTTCGACCCTTTCTGCACTGCTGCCAGGATGGGCCCACATTTTTGGGTTCAACGGACACATTAGGCCCAGCTGAAACAGCTCCGTGGTTAAAAATGAGAACTTCATCTGTTTTACTATTTTCTTTGATAAGATATAGTCATGTGATAAGATATACAGTCAAGAGAGCGGTGTGGATCTGAGAACAAACGGAGATAACCGATATTCTAGTTGACATTAGGCGGAAAAAATGGAGCTGGGCCGGCCATGTAATGCGTAGGATGGATAACCGATGGACCATTAGAGCTACAGAATGGATCCCAAGAGAAGGGAAGCGCAGTCGAGGACGGCAGAAAACTAGGTGGGGTGAAGAAGTTAGGAAATTTGCAGGTGCAAGTTGGAATCATCTCGCGTAAGACAGGGTTAATTGGAGATCGTAGGGAGAGGCCTTCGTCCTGCAGTGGACATAAATATAGGCTGATGATGATGATGACAGTCATCTTGCATGTGTCACTTCAGCTTGGCACAGAATGCACTGAACCATGCAATGCATAACGGTCGCGTGTGTTCGAAGGCCTACTTAGGCCCTTCAATGAGCGGGCCCGAGTCTGGCTAGGGCTGGTGGCTTCAAGCCCAAGTCTGGCCCGGGCCTGTGGCCTCAAGCCCGAGCCTGGCCCGGGGCCGCGGCCTCAAGCCCGAGCCCGCCGACAAACGCTTCGGACGGCCCGGCCCGGCCCGCGGGCAGGCCCGGGCCCGGGCTTTCGGGCCGGCCCGGGCCCGTGCAGCGCTCTAATTAGGGCAACTGAAATTCCGCGCTCCAGAGGTGGATCTGATCGGGTAGAAGCAAATCTCGAAGGCGATGTTTTAGCTGGCTGAGCTGGCATGCAGCGCTGCTGTGTATGTGTGCGTGCGCGAAATGCGCCCCTTCTCCCCTCTCTGCCCCGTTGTCTGAGCCGTGGCTCTGATATTTGATGCATTTTAATTTACACTCCGCGTCATCGTCAGACACCCGATTCCCAGCATCGCGATGAGCCTGGGAGTAGAGGGTTTTTCACAGTCCACTGTACTCAGAAAGGGACAGCAATAGGATGGGGCAATCGTGGCGCCGACATGAAAGAAGGGAAGCACAGTTAGAAGACACGCTCCAGTGTGTTCATGGCCATGGTTTCTAGATGAAGCATCGCGCCGGGCACAGCTTTCGACCTGCTCCATTTTTGTCATACGAAGCTTTCTTTAGTGGCATTTTCCTTTTCTTGCGAGATGAATTTTCGGTCATGCTTACATTTGAGATTGATTTCGATAGCTTGAAATTAAGATCGGAACCTCCTCGCAGAATGTATGCGAGAAAGTATAAAAAAGAATGGGAGCAAGACCCAAGCACAAGAGCAAGACCCAAAAGGTGGGTCCTGGTGCCTTTACTTGTAGATGGTTTGCCCGTAACGTCACAGGTGCAGATGCTCATTATTCTAATATTGAAACATGTTTGCCACGATGACATCAGTGCACCACGTCTAGCGAACCTCACCCACCCTGCTAGCTTAGCAGGTGAGCTGTCGCGCTGCTGGCTCGAGGACGCGGGTTTCATTCCAGGCCACGGTGGACGCATTTCCATCGAGTCGAAATGCAGGAACACCCGTGCACTTACATTTAGGTGCACGTTAGAGAACCCCAGGTGGTAAAAATTAATCCGGAGTCCCCCACTGCGTCAGCGTCCCATTAAAGTCAGTTCTGGCGCGTAAAACCCCAGCAAATAAAATTATTATTAGCGCATCAACATGGTTTGCTTTTTGGCAGTAACCGGTTTTCAGAGGATGACCACTGTTATCAATTTGTCGTTTACCTTTGCTCTTTGTGCACCGTCGCGGCTTTTACCATTTCGAGCGAGTTACGTTCGAAACGTGCTCGTCACCGAAAACGGCTGCGTGGTTCTTAAACTGGTGTGCCGTGAAATATTTTAAAGGTTTATTGCGATAGGCAATTATATGGACACTTCGACCGGATTTCTGCCGTCGGCGTCGCTGTCGCCGTGAGGCTCCCTATAGATAAAATCTTCGCCGCGCGCCGTATGCCCGAGCGGAAGCGTGCCCCAGGCGCGCTATCATGGAGAGCGAAGGCACTCAATCTCCCACGCGCAAGCAAGGATGCGGGAAGCCAGCGCCGGAGGGAGCGGGGTGGGGGGACGCACTTCTACTCTGCCAACAACCGCGCTCGTCTCGCCGGCACGGTCCCTTATCTCCCCACGGCTCTGACCTTTATGCGCCGTGCATTCGCCGCTCAGTTTCTGTTGAAGCGATAGACCGCACGTACCTTCGCCGCTGCGGTGTATATATGCGCTTGCTGGCAGCGTTTTGACAGTCGTTGTCTGCAGTCATTCAGTGTGATCTATTCACGTTTGTTTGTGCGCGCTCACACCAGGCTTGTTCATTCAGTTAGTAATAGTCGGGCCACGTTTTCCAACGCACGCTACACATGCAATGCTGCCCGGATCGGCAGTGCAGAGCTACAGGTGTGTCCCTTCGCACGCGCTGCCCACGGGAAGCGCTTCTCATCAACACCACCGTTTCACACGCGCCTTCTCGTGGTCATCGAGTCTCTCTTCATGTCGGTCTACTTACGCCGCAGCACACCTGCTTACTTAATCAGCTCATGTTTACTACAATTCATATTGCTACCAAAGCCGCTCACCTTACTTCGTATGACATTGCTGGGTTGCTATCGCATTCATTGCTTCACCCTTAGGGCGAAACTGTGACCTTTTTTTTAAATGTGCCGTGTAATCTTTTAAAGCTTTTAAATGTGCGGTGTGATCTTTTAAAGCTTCGCTTACAACGATTTAGACAGTGGAATCTGTTGTCTGTTACTTCATTTTAACGCACGTTCTTCGCGTGCTAGAGACCTTAGATGGTGGCTAGGTTGGTGTAAATGTACACAATATTGACCCTTTTCGCGGAGCAGGTTGTTCTAGAGAAACTAGATGGCGCTTTCGGCGGCGCGCCATACACTGCCTCAGCGAAAGTGCATGAATACAAAATCATCACCGCTTCTGCCCTCTTTCTCTGCCATCAGCTGTCGGAAATGTAACTGGGTTTTTGCTCACGCAATGTTTCCATTCATGCTGTAAATTGTGGAGCAGTGAGTTCACTGCAAGAATAGTTAGTGCCATATTAAGGAATAGAATGAATATGTGTGACCAAGTTCACGCACCGTTAGTTCACGCACCGTTCACGCATACGGACAGCCTCTGTTGCCGGCCCTTCTCAATGTACGACTTTCCTCGTAAATAAAAAAATCACTTATCGGCCAGCGTTGTATCGCTAACCTCAGAAGAAAAGACTTCAGCCCGGCACTTCGGCAAGAGTGAGTACCGCTTCTTAAACAATGACAAAGGGAAGTAGCGCCGCTTCCTGGTATAGTAAGTTTCGCGCACTTTATCTACACACATTTACCCCTACTCGCACGCAAACTTACGCACACTCTATCGCCAACGTCTTAAGAATATGTGAATGGGCGCACACTTGAATCAGTGCGCCAAAATCATGGGTGACAGCGACTACACCGACAGAACCCCAATAGCCGAAGCTGAATGTTTCGTGAAAATCCACAGGAGTGAGCGAGTTACTAGCGATATTACATACTTGCTGCATGCTATTAGAAAGTACAGAACAGCTATGTTCCAAGCCTTGTGTGCAACTAGAACAAATATCTTGTAACTAGGTGATTAGGCAGAAAATATTCAGATAGTAACAGCACCGACGAACTTCACTGAGTTTGTTTATGCAATCACTCCGATTGCGCGTTGAAGAATGCCACTTCGTAATTTACTCTTGAACTAGACAAAAAGCGTTTGTAGTGGCTCTCACGCAATTGTAGTTTCTCTATATGTGTCTAAGGATTGTTTATGAATCCAGTCCAATTGCGCGTTGAAGAATTTAACTTCGTAATTTACTTTTGAACTAGACCAGAAGTGTTTCTAGTGGCTCTCACGGAATTGTAGTTTCTCTATATGTGTCTAGGTATTGTTTATGCATCCAGTTCAATTGCGCATTGAACAATTTCACTTCGTAATTTACTTTTGAACTAGACCAGAAGCATTTCTAGTGGCTCTCACGCAACCGTAGTTTCTCTATAGGTGTCTAGGGATTGTTTATGCAGTCACTCCGATTGCGCGTTGAAGAACGCCACTTCGTAATTTACTTTTGAACTAGACCAGAAGCGTTTCTAGTGGCTCTCACGCAACCGTAGTTTCCCTATATGTGTCTAGGGATTGTTCATGCAGTCATTCCATTTGCGCGTTGAAGGATTTGACTTCGTAATTTACTTTTGAACTAGACTAGAAGCGCTTTAGTGGCTCGCAGGGAACCATAGTTTCTCTATATTGGTCTAGGGATTGTTCACGCTGTCACTCCAATTGCGCGTTGAAGAATGCCACTTCGTAATTTACTTTTGAACTAGACCAGAAGCGTTTCCAGTGGCTCTCACGCAACCGTAGTTTCTCTATAGGTGTCTAGGGATTCTTTATGCAGTCATTCCAATTGCGCGTTGATGAATGTCACTTCGTAATTTACTTTTGAACTAGACCAGAAGCGTTTCTAGTGGCTGCCACGCACATGTTGTTTCTCTATTGTGTCTAGGGATTGTTTATACAGTCAGTCCAATTCCACGTTGAAGAATGTCACTTGGTAATTTACTTTTCAACTAGACCAGAAGCGTTTCCAGTGGCTCTCACGCAACCGTAGTTTCTCTATATGTGTCAAGGGATTGTTTTTACAGTCAGTCCAATTTAGCGTTGAAGAACTTAACTTCTTAATTTACTTTTAAACTAGACCAGAAGCGCTTCGAGTGGCTCTCACGCACCCGTAGTTTCTCTATATGTGTCTAGGGATTGCTTATTCATGCAGTCCAATTGCGCGTTGAACAATTTCACTTCGTAATTTACTTATTAACTGTACCAGAAGTGTTTCTTGTGGCTGTCACGCACCCGTAGTTTCTCTATTTTGGCTAGGGATTGTTTATACAGTCAGTCCAATTTCGCGTTGAAAAATGTAACTTCGTAAGTTAGTTTTGAACTTGACCAGAGCCGTTTCTAGTGCCTCTCACGCAACCGTAGCTTCTCTATATGTGTATAGGGGTTGTTTATGCAGTCACTCCGATTGCGCGTTGCAGAATGTCACTGCGTAATTTACCTTTGAACTAGACCAGAAGCGTTTCTAATGGCTCTCACGCAACCGTAGTTTCTCTATGTGTGTCTAGGAATTGTTTATGCAGTCAGTCCAACTGAACGTTGAAGAATGTCACTTCGTAATTTACTTTTGAACTAGACCAGAAGCGTTTCTAGTGGCTGTCTCGCACATGTAGTATCTCTATTGTGTCTAGGAATTGTTTTTCACATCTTGTTCTAACAAGATGTGAAAAACAATTCCTAGACACAATAGAGTGTCGGGAATTAGAAGATCAGAGGAAAAAGTGTTTTGCCCCTGTATACAGACAACACATTCCCCTTCACCCTGCAAAGTTTCTCGGAATAGAACTGATTTTTGACAGTAAAGTAGTTTCGAGATTTCTACATGACGTTGGTAAATTGCCAGTTATCAGACCACGGTATTCGTAGCATACCCTCTTACTAGAGGCCACTGCTGCGACAGCACTTTTGTAGAGCACCTGCCTCCCAGCCCTTAGGTTCAAAGGCCTTGTTGAGGCACTTGTGCTAGTGTCATCAAAGTGTTTTACACCATTTCTTCATAACAAAACTTTCATGGTCATAGCGCAAACTTGCACTCATTGCCATTATTTTAATACTCATAGATTTTAAGAAAGTCGCAGCGACTGATTTTAGGCCCTTTACAGCCATGCTACATCCACCGTTCACAGCTAATTTTTGCATCGCATAAACGTCTCATTGAAAACTTCTCACCACGTGCCTGGCGCTCTTTGGCCATATCTGGCCCTTGCGCCATAAAACCCCATACATCATCATCTAGGGATTATTTATACAGTCAGTCCAATTGCACGTTGAAGAATGTCACTTGGTAATTTACCTTTCAACTAGACCGGAAGCGTTTCTAGTGGCTCTCACGGAATTGTAGTTTCTCTATGTGTCTAGGGATTGTTTATACAGTCTGTCCAATTTAGCGTTGAAGAATGTCGCTTCGTAATTTATTTTTGAACTAGACCAGAGGCGTTTCTAGTGGCTCTCACGCAACTGTAGTTTCTCTATATCTGTCTACGAATTGTTTATGCAGTCAGTCCAACTGCACGTTGAAGAATGTCACTTCGTAATTTACTTTTGAACTAGACCAGAAGCGTTTCTAGTGGCTGTCTCGCACATGTTTCTCTATTGTGTCAAGGGATTGTTTATACAGTCAGTCCAATTGCACGTTGAAGAATGTCACTTGGTAATTTACCTTTGAACTAGACCGGAAGCGTTTCTAGTGGCTCTCACGGAATTGTAGTTTCTCTATGTGTCTAGGGATTGTTTATGCAGTCAGTCCAATTGCGCGTTGAAGAATGTCACTTCGTAATTTACTTTTCAACCATACCAGAAACGTTTCTAGTGGCTTTCACGCACCCGTTGTTTCTCTATTGTGTCTAGGGATTGTTTTTACAGTCAGTCCAATTTAGCGTTGAAGAATGTCACTTCGTAATTTACTTTTCAACTAGACCAGAAGCGTTTCTAGTTGCTCTCACGCAATTATAGTTTCCCTATATGTGTCTAGGGATTGTTTATGAAACCATTCCAATTGGGCGTTGAAAAATTTAACTTCATTTACTTATGAACTATACCAGAAGTGTTTCTTGTGGCTGTCACGCACCCGTAGCTTCTCTATTGTGTCTAGGGATTGTTTATACAGTCAGTCCAAGTTTGCGTTGAAGAATGTCACTTCGTAATTTACTTTTGAACTAGACCAGAAGTATTTGAAGTGGCTGTCACACACCTGTATTTTCTCTATTTTGTCTAGGGATTGTTTATACAGTCAGTCCAATTTCGCGTTGAAAAATGTAACTTCGTAAGTTAGTTTTGAACTTGACCAGAGGCGTTTCTAGTGCCTCTCACGCAACCGTAGTTTCTCTATTGTGTCTAGGGATTGTTTATACAGTCAGTCTTATTCCATGTTGAAGAATGTCACTTGGTAATTTACTTTTCAACTAGACCAGAAGCGTTTCTAGTGGCACTCACGCAATTGTAGTTTCTCTATATGTGTCTAGGGATTGTTTGTGAATCCAGTCCAATTGCGCGTTGAAGAATTTAACTTCGTAATTTACTTTTAAACTAGACCAGAAGCGTTTCTTGTGGCTGTCACGCACCCGTAGTTTCTCTATTGTGTCTAGGGATTGTTTATACAGTCAGTCCAATTTCGCGTTGAAGAATGTCACTTCGTAATTTACTTTTGAACTAGACCAGAAGTGTTTGAATTGCTGTCACACACCTGTACTTTCTCTATTTTGTCTAGGGATTGTTTATACAGTAAGTCCAATTTCGCGTTGAAAAATGTAACTTCGTAAGTTAGTTTTGAACTTGACCAGAGGCGTTTCTAGTGGCTCTCGCGCGCCCATCGTTTCTCTATATGTGTCTAGGGATTGTTTATGCAGTCGCTCCAGTTGCACGTTGACGAATGCCACTTCGTAATTTACTTTTGAACCAGAAGCGTTTCTAGTGGCTGTCACGCACCCGTATTTTCTCTATTGTGTCTAGGGATTGTTTATACAGTCAGTCCAACTGCGCATTGAAGAATGTCACTTCGTAATTTACTTTTGAACTAGACCAGAAGCGTTTCTAGTGGCTGTCTCACACATGTTTCTCTATTGTGTCTAGGGATTGTTTATATAGTCAGTCCAATTCCACGTTGAAGAATGTCACTTGGTAATTTACCTTTGAACTAGACCAGAAGCGTTTCTAGTGGCTCTCACGGAATTGTAGTTTCTCTATATGTGTCTAGGGATTCTTTATGCATCCAGTTGCGCGTTGAACAATTTCACTTCGTAATTTACTTTTCAACTAGATCAGAAGCGTTTCTAGTGGCTCTGACAGAACCGTAGTTTCCCTATATGTGTCTAGGGATTGTTCATGCGGTCATTCCATTTGCCGCGTTGAAGAATTTCACTTCGTAATTTACTTTTGAACAAGACCAGAAGCGTTTCCAGTGGCTCTCACGCAACCGTAGTTTCTCTATATGTGTCCAGGTATTGTTATGCAGTCGCTCCAGTTGCACGTTGACGAATGCCACTTGGTAATTTACTTTTGAACAAGACCAGAAGCGTTTCCAGTGGCTCTCACGCAACCGTAGTTTCTCTATATGTGTCCAGGTATTGTTTATGCAGTCACTCCAATTGCGCGTTGAAGAATGCCACGTCGTAATTTACCTTCGAACTAGACCAGAAGCGTTTCTAATGGCTCTCACGCAACTGTAGTTTCTCTATATGTGTCTAGGAATTGTTTATACAGTCAGTCCAACTGCACGTTGAAGAATTTCACTTGGTAATTTACTTTTCAACTAGACCACAAGCGTTTCTAGTGGCACTCACGACATTGTAGTTTCTCTATATATGCCTAGGGATTGTTTATGCATCCAGGTCAATTGTGCGTTGAAGAATGTCACTTCGTAATTTATTTCAACTGGACCAGAAGCGTTTCTAGTGGCTCTCACGCAACCGCAGTTTCTCAATATGTTTCTAGGGATTCTTTATGCAGTCAGTCCAATAGCACGTTGAAGAATGTCACATAGTATTTCCTTTTGAACTAGACCAGAAGTGTTCGAAGTGGCTGTCACGCGCCCGTAGTTTTTCTATTGTGTCAAGGGTTTTTTTATACAGTCAGTCCAATTTCGCGTTGAAGAATGTCAGTTCCTATATTACTTTAGAACTAGACCAGAAGCGTTTTAGTGGCTCGCACGGAACAGTAGTTTCTCTATATTGGTCTAGGGATCGTTCACGCTGTCACTCCAATTGCGCGTTGAAGAATGCCACTTCGTAATTTACTTTTGGACTAAACGATAAGTGTTTCTAGTGGCTCTCACGGAATTGTAGTTTCTCTATATGTGTCTAGGGATTGTTTATGCATCCAGTTCAATTGCGCGTTGAACAATTTCACTTCGTAATTTACTTTTGAGCTAGACCAGAAGCGTTTCTAGTGGCTCTCACGGAATTGCAGTTTCTCTATATGTGTCTAGGGATTGTTTATGCATGCAGTTCAATTGCGCGTTGAACAATTTCACTTCGTAATTTACTTTTGAACTAGACCAGAAGCGTTTCTAGTGGCTCTCACGCAACCGTAGTTTCCCTATATGTGTGTAGGGGTTGTTCACGCTGTCACTCCAATTGCCCGTTGAAGAATGCCACTTCGTAATTTACTTTTGAACTAGACCAGAAGCGTTTCTAGTGGCTCTCACGCAACCGTAGTTTCTCTATTGTGTCTAGGGATTGTTTATACAGTCAGTCCAATTGCACATTGAAGAATGTCACTTGGTAATTTACCTTTGAACTAGACGAGAAGCGTTTCTAGTGGCTCTCACGCAACCGTAGTTCCTCTACATTAGTCTAGGGATTGTTTATGCAGTCAGTCCAATTGCGCGTTGATGAATGTCACATCGTAATTTCCTTTTGGACTAAACGATAAGTGTTCGAAGTGGCTTTCACGCACCCGTAGTTCCTGTATTTTGTCTAGGGATTGTTTATAGTCAGTCCAATTGAGCGTTGAAGAATTTCACTTCGTAATTTACTTTTGAACTAGACCAGAAGTGTTTCTAGTGGCTCTCACGGAATTGTAGTTTCTCTATATGTGTCTAGGGATTGTTTATGCATCCAGTTCAATTGCGCGTTGAACAATTTCACTTCGTAATTTACTTTTGAACTAGACCAGAAGCGTTTTAGTGGCTCGCACAGAACCGTAGTTTTCCTATATGTGTCTTGGGATTGTTTATGCATGCAGTCCAATTGCGCATTGAAGAATTTCACTTCGTAATTTACTTTTGAGCTAGACCAGAAGCGTTTCTAGTGGCTCTCGCGCGCCCGTCGTTTGTCTATATGTGTCTTGGGATTGTTTATGCATGCAGTCCAATTGCGCGTTGAACAATTTCACTTCGTAATTTACTTTTGAACCAGAAGCGTTTCTTTCGGCTGTCACGCACCGGTAGTTTCTCTATTGTGTCTAGGGATTGTTTATACAGGTAGTCCAATTGCGCGTTGAAGAATGCCACGTCGTAATTCACCTTTGAACTAGACCAGAAGCGTTTCTAGTGGCTCGCATGCAACCGTAGCTTCTCTATATGTGTCTAGGGATTGTTTATGCATCCAGTTCAATTGCGCGTTGAACAATTTCACTTCGTAATTTACTTTTCAACTAGTCCAGAAGCGTTTCTAGTGGCTC
The DNA here is from genome assembly GCF_013339745.2 of Dermacentor silvarum. NCBI lineage: Eukaryota > Metazoa > Arthropoda > Arachnida > Ixodida > Ixodidae > Dermacentor > Dermacentor silvarum. The sequence goes on from NC_051159.1 coordinate 511,262, forward strand.
TCGCGTGCCCGTCGTTTCCCTATATGTGTCTAGGGATTCCTTATGCGGTCGGTCCTATTGCGCGTTTAAGATTGTCACTTGGTAATTTACCTTTCAAATAGACAAGAAGCGTTTCTAGTGGCACTCACGACATTGTAGTTTCTCTTTATATGTCTAGGGATTGTTTACGCATTTAGTCAAGTTGTGCCTTGAAGAATGTCACTTTGTAATTTACTTTCAACTGGACGAGAAGCGTTTCTAGTGGCTCTCACGGAATTGCAGTTTCTCTATATGTGTCTAGGGATTGTTTATGCATGCAGTCCAATTGCGCGTTAAACAATTTCACTTCGTAATTTACTTTTGAACTAGAAGCGTTTCTAGTGGCTGTCACGCACCTGTAGTTTCTCTATTGTGTCTAGGGATTGTTTATGCAGTCAGTCCAATTGCGCGTTGATGAATGTCACATCGTAATTTCCTTTTGGACTAAACGATAAGTGTTCGAAGTGGCTTTCACGCACCCGTAGTTCCTGTATTTTGTCTAGGGATTGTTTATAGTCAGTCCAATTGAGCGTTGAAGAATTTCACTTCGTAATTTACTTTTGAACTAGACCAGAAGTGTTTCTAGTGGCTCTCACGGAATTGTAGTTTCTCTATATGTGTCTAGGGATTGTTTATGCATCCAGTTGAATTGCGCGTTGAACAATTTCACTTCGTAATTTACTTTTGAACTAGACCAGAAGCGTTTTAGTGGCTCGCACGGAACAGTAGTTTCTCTATATTGGTCTAGGGATTGTTCACGCTGTCACTCCACATGCGCGTCGAAGAATGCCACTTCGTAATTCACTTTTGAACTAGACCATAAGCGTTTCCAGTGGCTCTCACGCAACCGTAGTTCCTCTATATGTGTGTAGGAATTGTTTATGCCGTCACTCCAATTGCGCCTTGAAGAATGTCACTTTGTAATTTACTTTTGAACTAGACCAGAAGTGTTTTAAGTGGCTCTCACGGAATTGCAGTTTCTCTATATGTGTCTAGGGATTGTTTATGCATGCAGTTCAATTGCGCGTTGAATAATTTCACTTCGTAATTTACTTTTGAACTAGACCAGAAGCGTTTCTAGTGGCTCTCACGCAACCGTAGTTTCCCTATATGTGTGTAGGGGTTGTTCATGCAGTCGTTCCATTTGCGCGTTGAAGAATTTGACTTCGTAATTTACTTTTGAACTAGAGCAGAAGCGTTTTAGTGGCTCGCATGGAACCCTAGTTTCTCTATATTGGTCTAGGGATTGTTCACGCTGTCACTCCAATTGCGCGTTGAAGAATGCCACTTCGTAATTTACCTTTGAACTAGACCAGAAGCGTTTCTAGTGGCTCTCACGGAATTGTAGTTTCTCTATATGTGTCTAGAGATTGTTTATGCATCCAGTTGTGCGTCGAACAATTTCACTTCGTAATTTACTATTCAACTAGATCAGAAGCGTTTCTAGTGGCTCTGACAGAACCGTAGTTTCCCTATATGTGTCTAGGGATTGTTCATGCGGTCATTCCAGTTGCGCGTTGAAGAATTTTACTTCGTAATTTACTTTTGAGCTCGACCAGAAGCGTTTCTAGTGGCTGTCTCGCACATGTTTCTCTATTGTGTCTAGGGATTGTTTATACAGTCAGTCCAATTGCACGTTGAAGAATGTCACTTGGTAATTTACCTTTGAACTAGACCAGAAGCGTTTCTAGTGGCTCTCACGGAATTGTAGTTTCTCTATATGTGTCTAGGGATTGTTTATGCATCCAGTTGTGCGTTGAACAATTTCACTTCGTAATTTACTATTCAACTAGATCAGAAGCGTTTCTAGTGGCTCTGACAGAACCGTAGTTTCCCTATATGTGTCTAGGGATTGTTCATGCGGTCATTCCATTTGCGCTTTGAAGAATTTCACTTCGTAATTTACTTTCGAGCTCGACCAGAAGCGTTTCTAGTGGCTTTCGCGCGCCCATCGTTTCTCTATATGTGTCTAGGGATTGTTTATGCAGTCGCTCCAGTTGCACATTGCCGAATGCCACTTGGTAATTTACTTTTGAACAAGACCAGAAGCGTTTCTAGTGGCTCTCACGCTACCGTAGTTTCTCTATATGTGTCTAGGGATTGTTTATGCAGTCACTCCAATTGCGCGTTGAAGAATGCCACGTCGTAATTTACCTTTGAGCTAGACCAGAAGCGTTTCTATTGGCTCTCACGCAATTGTAGTTTCTCTATATGTGTCTAGGGATTGTTTATGCATCCAGTTCAATTGCACGTTGAGCAATTTAACTTCGTATTTACTTTTGAACTAGACCAGAAGCGTTTCTAGTGGCTCTCACGCAACGGTAGTTTCCCTATATGTGTCTAGGGATTCTTCATGCAGTCATTCCATTTGCGCGTTGAAGAATGTCACTTTCGTAGTTTATTTTTGAACTAGACCAGAAGCGTTTCTAGTGGCTCGCATGCAACCGTAGTTTCTCTATATGTGTCTAGGGATTCTTTATGCAGTCAGTCCTATTGCGCGTTGAAGAATGTCACTTGGTAATTTACTTTTGAACTAGACCAGAAGCGTTTCTAATGGCTCTCACGCAACTGTAGTTTCTCTATATGTGTCTAGGAATTGTTTATGCAGTCAGTCCAATTGCACGTTGAAGAATGTCACTTGGTAATTTACCTTTGAACTAGACCAGAAGCGTTTCTAGTGGCTCTCACGGAATTGTAGTTTCTCTATATATGTCTAGAGATGGTTTATGCATCCAGTCCAATTGTGCGTTGAAGATTGTCACTTCGTAATTTATTTCAACTGGACCAGGAGCGTTTCTAGTGGCTCTCACGCAACCGCAGTTTCCCAATATGTTTCTAGGGATTCTTTATGAAGTCAGTCCAATAGCACGTTGAAGAATGTCACATCGTATTTTCTTTTGAACTAGACCAGAAGTGTTTGAAGTGGCTGTCACGCGCCCGTAGTTTTTCTATTGTGAAGGGTTTGTTTATACAGTCGGTCCAATTGCGTGTTAAAGAATGCCACGTCGTAATTCACCTTCGAACTAGACCAGAAGCGTTTCTAGCGGCTCTCACGCAATTGTAGTTTCTCTATATGTGTCTAGGGATTGTTTATGCATCTAGTTCAATTGCGCGTTGAACAATTTCACTTCGTAATTTACTTTTGAACTAGACCAGAAGCGTTTCTAGTGGCTCTCACGCAACCGTAGTGTCCCTATATGTGTCTAGGGGTTGTTCATGCAGTCGTTCCATTTGCGCGTTGAAGAATTTGACTTCGTAATTTACTTTTGAACGAGACCAGAAGCGTTTTAGTGGCTCGCACGGAACCCTAGTTTCTCTACATTGGTCTAGGGATTGTTCACACTGTCACTCCAATTGCGCGTTGAAGAATGCCACTTCGTAATTTACTTTTGAACTAGACCAGAAGCGTTTCCAGTGGCTCTCACGCAACCGTAGTTTCTCCATATGTGTCCAGGTATTGTTTATGCAGTCACTCCAATTGCGCGTTGAAGAATGCCACGTCGTAATTAACCTTTGAACTAGACCAGAAGCGTTTGTAGTGGCTCTCACGCAATTGTAGACAGAGAGAGAGTAGATTTTAATGAAGAGAAGGGAGGAGAGGTCGGCCTGGAGAGCGTGTCTCTAGCCTGCTACTCCTCACTGGGGTAAGGGGAAGTGGGAGATACAGAGAGAGGTAGGTGACAGGTGATTATGATATCGTACAATGAGCTACTATTTACACACGTTGTCCAATACGCGGTTGTGCACTTTTCACACACTACACGCAGGAGTAGTGTTGTCCACACAGAATGTCATCCCACAAACACATTTCGCGCGCTGCACACTGCACAGTTCCTAGAGACGACCGTCTAAGCCCGTCTAACACGCAACCGTAGTTTCTCTATATGTGTCTAGGAATTGTTTCTGCAGTCACTCCAATTGCGCGTTGAACAATTTCACTTCGTAATTTACTTTTGAACCAGAAGCGTTTCTAGTGGCTGTCACGCACCCGTACTTTCTCTATTGTGTCTAGGGATTGTTTATACAGGTAGTCCAATTGCACGTTGAAAAATGACACTTCGTAATTTACTTTTGAACTAGACCAGAAGCGTTTCCAGTGGCTCTCACGCAACCGTAGTTTCTCTATACGTGTCAAGGGATTGTTTATACAGTCAGTCCAATTGCACGTTGAAGAATGTCACTTCGTAATTTACTTTTGAACTAGACCAGAAGCGTTTCTAGTGGCTGTCTCACACATGTTTCTCTATTGTGTCTAGGGATTGTTTATATAGTCAGTCCAATTCCACGTTGAAGAATGTCACTTGGTAATTTACCTTTGAACTAGACCAGAAGCGTTTCTAGTGGCTCTCACGGAATTGTAGTTTCTCTATATGTGTCTAGGGATTCTTTATGCATCCAGTTGCGTGTTGAACAATTTCACTTCGTAATTTACTTTTCAACTAGATCAGAAGCGTTTCTAGTGGCTCTGACAGAACCGTAGTTTCCCTATATGTGTCTAGGGATTGTTTATGCATGCAGTTCAATTGCGCGTTGAACAATTTCACTTCGTAATTTACTTTTGAACTAGACCAGAAGCGTTTCTAGTGGCTCTCACGCAACCGTAGTTTCCCTATATGTGTCCAGGTATTGTTATGCAGTCGCTCCAGTTGCACGTTGACGAATGCCACTTGGTAATTTACTTTTGAACAAGACCAGAAGCGTTTCCAGTGGCTCTCACGCAACCGTAGTTTCTCTATATGTGTCCAGGTATTGTTTATGCAGTCACTCCAATTGCGCGTTGAAGAATGCCACGTCGTAATTTACCTTCGAACTAGACCAGAAGCGTTTCTAATGGCTCTCACGCAACTGCAGTTTCTCTATATGTGTCTAGGAATTGTTTATACAGTCAGTCCAACTGCACGTTGAAGAATTTCACTTGGTAATTTACTTTTCAACTAGACCACAAGCGTTTCTAGTGGCACTCACGACATTGTAGTTTCTCTATATATGCCTAGGGATTGTTTATGCATCCAGGTCAATTGTGCGTTGAAGAATGTCACTTCGTAATTTATTTCAACTGGACCAGAAGCGTTTCTAGTGGCTCTCACGCAACCGCAGTTTCTTATTATGTTTCTAGGGATTCTTTATGCAGTCAGTCCAATAGCACGTTGAAGAATGTCACATAGTATTTGCTTTTGAACTAGACCAGAAGTGTTCGAAGTGGCTGTCACGCGCCCGTAGTTTTTCTATTGTGTCAAGGGTTTTTTTATACAGTCAGTCCAATTTCGCGTTGAAGAATGTCAGTTCCTATATTACTTTAGAACTAGACCAGAAGCGTTTTAGTGGCTCGCACGGAACAGTAGTTTCTCTATATTGGTCTAGGGATCGTTCACGCTGTCACTCCAATTGCGCGTTGAAGAATGCCACTTCGTAATTTACTTTTGGACTAAACGATAAGTGTTTCTAGTGGCTCTCACGGAATTGTAGTTTCTCTATATGTGTCTAGGGATTGTTTATGCATCCAGTTCAATTGCGCGTTGAACAATTTCACTTCGTAATTTACTTTTGAGCTAGACCAGAAGCGTTTCTAGTGGCTCTCACGGAATTGCAGTTTCTCTATATGTGTCTAAGGATTGTTTATGCAGTCAGTCCAATTGCGCGTTGCAGAATGTCGCTTGGGAATTTACTTTTAAACTAGACCAGAAGCGTTTCTAGTGGCTCTCACGCAAACCATAGTTTCTCTATATTTGTCTAGGGATATTTTAAGCATCCAGTCCAATTGCGCGTTGAAGAATTCCGCTTCGTAATTTACTTTTGAACAATACCAGAAGCGTTTCTAGTGGCTGTCACGCACCCGTAGTTTCTCTATCGTGTCTAGGGATTGTTTATACAGTCAGTCCAATTTAGCGTTGAAGAATGTCACTTCGTAATTTACTTTTGAACTATACCAGAAGCGTTTCTAGTGGCTGTCTTGCACCCGTAGTTTCTCTATTGTGTCTAGGGATTGTTTATGCAGTCAGTCCAATTGCACAATAGAGGAACTACGGGTGCGTGAAAGCCACTTCAAACACTTCTGCTCTAGTTCAAAAGTAAATCACGATGTGACATTCGTAATTTACTTTTCAACTAGACCAGAATGCTTCTAGTGGCTCTCACGCACCCGTAGTTCCTCTATTGTGTCTAGGGATTGTTAATGTATCCAGTCCAATTCCGCGTTGAAGAATGTCACTTCGTAATTTACTTTCCAACTATACCAGAAGCGTTTCTACTGGGTCTCATCCAACCGTAGTTTCTCTATATTTGCCTATGGATTGTTTATGCAGTCAGTCCAACTGCACGTTGAAGAATGTCACTTCGTAATTTACTCTTGAACTAGACCAGAAGCGCTTCTAGTGGCTCTCACGCATCCATAGTTTCTCTATATGTGTCTAGGGAATGTTTATGCAGGCAGTCCAATTGCCCGTTGAACAATGCCAATTCGTTATTTACTTTTGAACAATACCAGAAGCGTTTCTACTGGGTCTCATCCAACCGTAGTTTCTCTATATGTGTCTATGGATTGTTTATGCAGTCAATCCAACTGCATGTTGAAAAATGTCACTTGGTAATTTACTTTTGAACTAGACCAGAAGCGTCTCTAGTTGCTCTCAAGCAAACCGTAGTTTCTCTATATGTGTCTAAGGATTGTTGATGCATCCAGTCCAATTTCGCGTTGAAGAATGTCACTTTGTAATTTACTTAGGAACTAGACCAGAAGCGTTTCTATTTGCTCTCACGCACCCGTAGTTTCTCTATTGTGTCTAGGGATTGTTTATACAGTCAGTCCAATTTAGCGTTGAAGAATGTCACTTCGTAATTTACTTTTGAACTATACCAAAGCGTTTT